>NC_048604.1:124099122-124159568 GCF_003668045.3 Cricetulus griseus | reverse complement strand
ACAGGTGTTTCACTTTTTTGGTTAGTGTTACCCCCAGATATTTTATGTTTTTT
The DNA here is from genome assembly GCF_003668045.3 of Cricetulus griseus. Lineage (NCBI taxonomy): Eukaryota > Metazoa > Chordata > Mammalia > Rodentia > Cricetidae > Cricetulus > Cricetulus griseus. The sequence continues at coordinate 124,159,515 of NC_048604.1, read as the reverse complement.
TGTGGATATTGTGAAAGGTGATGTTTCCATGATTTCTTTCTCATTGAGTTTATCATCTGTATACAGTAGGGCTACAGATTTTTTTAGTTAATTTTGTATCCTGCTACCTTGCTGAAGGTGTTTATCAGCTGTATGAGTTCCCTGGTAGAGTTTTCTGGGTCACTTATGTAGACTATCATGTCATCTGCAAATAGTGAAAGTTTAACTTCGTCCTTTCCAATTTGTATCCCTTTGATCTCCTGTTCTTGTCTTATTGCTCTAGCTAGAACTTCAAGTAAAATATTGAAGAGGTATGGACAGAGTGGACATCCTTGTCTTGTTCCTGATTTTAGAGGACAAGCTTCGAGTTTCTCTCCAATTATTTTGATGTTGGCTATTGGTTTGGTGTATATCACGTTTATCATGTTTAGATATGTTCCTGTTATTCCTTTTCTCTCCATGATCTTTACCATGAAGGGATGTTGGATTTTGTCAAAGGCTTTTTCAGCATATAGTGAGATGATCATGTGTTTTTTCTTTTTCAGTTTGTTTATATGGTGGATTACATTAATGGTTTTTCGTATGTTGAACCATCCTTGCATTCCTGGGATGAAGCCTACTTGATCATGGTGGATGATTTTTCTGATATGTTCTTGGATTCAGTATGCCAATATTTTATTGAATATTTATTGAGTATTTATCGCTTATGTTCATAAGGGATATCGGTCTGTAGTTATCTTTCTTAGTCTTATCTTTGTGTGGCTTGGGTATCAAAGTGATTGTATATCGTAGGAAGAGTTTGGCAATATCCCATCTGCTTCTATTGTGCGGAACAGTTTGAAGAGTACTGGTATCAGCTCTTGTTTGAATTTCTGGTAGAACTCTGCAGTGAAGCCATCTGTCCCTGGGCTTTTTTTGGTTGGGAGGCTTTCGATGACTGCTTCTATTTCATTAGGGGTTATGGGTCGATTTAAATTGTTTATCTGATCTTGATTTAATTTTGGTAAGTGATATTTATCCAGGAAACTGTCCATTTCCATTAGATTTTCGAATTTTGTGGAGTACAGATTTTCAAAGTATGACCTAAAGATTCTCTGGATTTCCACAGTGTCCGTTGTTATATCCCCCTTTTCATTTCTGATTTTGTTAATTAGTGTGCTCTCTCTCTGCCTTTTGGTTAGTTTGGCTAGAGGTTTGTCTATCTTGTTGATCTTCTCAAAGAACCAACTCTTTGTTTCATTGATTCTTTGTAATGTTTTCCTAGTTTCTACTTTATTGATTTCAGCTCTCAGGTTGATTATTTCCTGGCGTCTACTCCTCCTTGGTGAGTTTGCTTCTTTTTGCTCTAGTGTTTTCAGTTGTTCTGTCAGTTCTCTAATGTGACTTTTCTCTAGTTTCTTCATGTGGGCACTTAGTGCTATGAACTTCCCTCTTAGGACTGCTTTCAGAGTGTCCCATAAATTTGGGTATGTTGTGTCTGCATTTTCATTAGAATCTAGGAAGTCTTTAATTTGTTTTTTTATTTCTTCCTCAACCCAGGAATGGTGCAATTGGGTGTTATTCATTTTCCAAAAGTTTGCAGGTTTCCTGCCATTTGTATTGTTGCTGAATTCTAGCTTTAATGCATGGTGGTCTGATAAGATACAGGGGGTTATTTCAATTCTTTTGTAATTGTGGAGGTTTGCTTTGTTGCCTACTATGTGGTCAATTTTGGAGAAGGTGCCATGTGGTGCTGAGAAGAAGGTATATTCTTTTGAGTTTGGATGGAATGCTCTATAGATATCCGTTAACCCCAGTTGGGCCATGACTTCTTTCAGATCCTCTGTTTCTTTGTTAAGTTTTTGTCTGGTGGTCCTGTCTAGTGGTGTAAGGGGGGTGTTGAAGTCTCCTACTATAAGTGTGTGTGGTTTTATGTGTGGTTTGAGCTTTAGTAATGTTTCTTTCACAAATGTGGGTGCCTTCTTATTTGGAGCATAGATGTTCAGGATTGAGATTTCATCTTGATGGACTTTTCCTGTGATGAGTATGAAATGCCCTTCTTCATCTCTTTTGATTGATTTTAGTTTAAAGTCCATTTTGTTAGATATTAGGATTGCTACACCTGCTTGTTTCTTGAGGCCATTTGATTGGAAAATCTTTTCCCATCCTTTTACTCTGAGGTATCGCCTGTCTTTGAAGTTGAGGTGTGTTTCTTGTAAACAGCAGAAAGATGGATTCTGTCTTCGTATCCATTCTGTTAGCCTATATCTTTTTACGGGTAAGTTAAGGCCATTGACATTTAGGGATATTAATGTCCATTGTTCGTTGGTTCTTGTTTGGTTTGGATTTATTGTTGGTGGTGTCATTGTGTGTGGATTTTGCCCTCCTGCTTCTTTTTGTGTTTGGCAATATTAGATTATCTATTGCCTGTGTTTTTGTGCATGTAGTTATGTTCCTTGGGTTGGAGTTTTCCTTCCAGAACCTTCTGTAGTGCTGGATTTGTGGATATGTATTGTTTAAATCTGTTTTTGTCATGGAAAATCTTGTTTTCTCCATCTATAGTGATTGAAAGTTTTGCTGGGTACAGTAGTCTGGGTTGACATCCATGCTCCCTTAGTGCTTGTAGTGTATCTATCCAAGACCTTCTGGCTTTCATAGTTTCCATTGAGAAGTCGGGTGTGATTCTGATTGGTTTGCCTTTATATGTTACTTGGCCTTTTTCCTTTGCAGCTCTTAATATTTTTTCTTTATTCTGTAGATTTGGAGTTTTGATTATTATGTGTCGGGGGGACTTCTTTTTGTGGTCCAGTCTGTTTGGTGTCCTATAAGCTTCTTGTACTTTCATAGGCATATCTTTCTGTAGGTTGGGGAAGTTTTCTTCTATGATTTTGTTGAATATGTTTTCTGTACCTTTGAGCAGTGTTTGGTCTTTTCACGGTGTCCCATATTTCCTGTATATTTTGTGTTAGGGATTTGTTGGTCTTGAGGTTTTCTTTGGTTGATGAATGTATATCCTCTAGCGAGTCTTCAATAGCTGAGATTCTCTCTTCTGTCTCTTGAATTCTATTAGTTATACTCACATCTTTAGATCCTGATCGTTTATCCAACCTTTCCATTTCCAGCATCGCTTCATTCTGTGTTTTCTTTAATGTGTCTAAATCAGCTTTCTTGTTTTGAACTGTTTCAAGAGCTTCCTTCACTTGTTTGGTTGTTTTATCTTGGGTTTCTTTAGCTTCTTTAAGAGATTTGTTTATTTCTTGAATATTTTGGTTTGTCTTTTCCTCCATATCGTGTAATTTTTTGCTTACTTTTTCTTCTATTTCTTTAAGGGATTTTCTTGTTTCCTCTTTGAAGGTCTCTATCATCTTGCTCAGATAATTTTTGAGGTCCATCTCTTCTTCATGCACTGTGTTGGGCTTTTCAGATCTTGCTGGAGTGGAGTCCCTAGATTCTGGTGGTGTCATATTGGTCTTTCTGTTGTTGAGCGGGTTCTTATTCTGTCTTCTTCCCATATCTTTTTCCAGTGAGTGCAGGTAGGATCTCTCTATCTCCTCTTGTTACTCTGTAGTGTGTGTGGGCCAGGAATTCAATGTCCGAAGCTCTGGATGGTTTTGCCTCTCCTCGTAGTTTCCTCACTCTGATGGTGTTAGGCCTCTTGGCGGATCGGTCGCCGGGAATGGAATGAAGAGTGGCCTGTATCCAGATTCGGGGAGCTCCTCCCCGCCTGGACGTGTCTGTTTCAAGCAGGGACGAGCCTGGATGGATCTGGGTGAATGGCGCTTAGGACATGAATTGGGTAAAAGCAGGGGGTGGCTCACCTGGTCTGCGATGAGTCCACAGAAAGGGAAGGAAGAGTGTCCTGAACCAAGCCAGATTCAGGAAGCTCCTCCCTGCCTGGGGGTGTCTGTTTCAAGCAGGGACGAGCCTGGAGGGATCTGGGTGAATGGCGCTTAGGACAAGAATTGGGTAAAAGCAGGGGGTGGCTCACCTGGTCTGCGATGAGTCCACGGAAAGGGCCATCCATGGTCTCTTAGTGTTGGTTCCATCCAGGACCTTCTGGCTTTCAGAGTTTCCGTGGAGAAGTTAGGTGTAATTCTGATAGGTTTACTTTTATATGTTACTTGGCCTTTTTCCTTTGCTTCTCTTAATATTCTTTCTTTATTCTATATGTTTGGTTGTTGATTATTATGTGGCAAGGGGACTTTTTATGGTTCACTCTATTTGGTGTTCCTTAGGCTTCTTGTATTTTCATTGGCATGTCTTTCTTTAGGTTGGGGAAGTTTTCTTCTATGATTTTGTTGAATATGTTTTCTGCACCTTTGAGGTGTGTTTCCTCACCTTCTTCTATACCTATTGTTCATAGGTTTGGCCTTTTCATGGTATCCCATATTTCCTGGATATTTTGTGTTAGGGATTTGTTGGACTTAAGATTTTCTTTGGTGGATGAGTATTTCTCCTAGTGTATCTTCAATGCCTGAGATTCTCTCTTCCATCTCTTGTATTCTGTTGGTTATTCTTGCATCTGTAGTTCCTGATTGTTTACCCAGCTTTTCTGTTTCCAGCATTCATTCAGACTGTGTTTTCTTTTTGTATTGTCTCTATTTCAGCTTTCACACCTTGCACTATTTGAATTGTTTCTTACAACTTTTGGGTTGTCTTTTCCTTCATTTCTTGAATTTTTTGTATGTTTTTTTCTTCCATTTCTTCAAGGGCTTTTCTCATTACCTCTTTGAGGGACTCTATCATCTTAAGAAAATTGTTTTTAGGATCATTCTCTTCTGCTTCATCTGTGTTGGGATGTTCAGGTCATGCTGGTGTGGAGTCCCTAGATTCTGGTAGTGTCATACATGGTCCCCCAGAGAAGGGGAAAGGAACAAGATCTCCTGAGCTAATTGGGAGCATGTGGGGAGAGGAGAGGGTGTTAGAAGAAAGAGAAGGGGAGAAGAGGAGGGGAGACGAGGACATGAGGGAACAGGAAGATTCAGTCAGGGGAAAAATAGAGGAGAACAAGAAAAGAGATACCATATTAGAAGGAACCACTATAGGTTTAAAGAGAAATCTGGTATTATGGAAATGTCCAGAGATCTACAAGGTTGACCCCAGCTAACAATCTAAGCAATAGTGGAAAGTCTACCTTAAATGCCCTTCTCTAATAATGAGATTTATGACTACCTTATATGTCATCCTAGAGCCTTCATCCAGTAGCTGATGGAAGCAGAGGCAGACATCCACAGCTAAACACTGAGCTGAATTCCTGGAATCCAGTTGCAGAGAGGGAGGAATGATGATGAGCAAAGGGATCAAGACCAGGCTGGAGAGACCCACAGAAAGAGATGATTTCAACAAGGGGGAGCTCATGGACCCCAGACTGAGAGCTGGGAAACCAGCATAGATCAAGACCCCCTGAACATGGGTGTCAGTTAGGAGGCCTGAGCAATCTATGAGGCCTCTGGAGGTGGGTCAGTATTCATCTCTAGTATTCGAATGGACTTTGGGAGCCCATTCTACATAGAGGGATACTTTCTCAGCCTAGACACACGGGGGGGGGGGGTAAGGGGTAAGCCCTGCTCCAAATGATATGATAGACTTTGAAGATCCCCCATGGAAGGCCTCCCCTCCCTGGGGAGCAGAAAGGGGATGGGATAGGGGGTCAGTGGGGGCAAGGGAGGAGGAAAAGGAGAGGGAACTGGGATTGACATGCAAAATAATCTTGTTATTAATTTAAAGAAAAAAGAAAAAAGTTACCATAGTCGTGGTCTCTCTTCACAGCAATAGAACACAGACTAAGACTAAGACAGAAGTTGGTATCAGGCAGTGGGGGATTTCTGTGATAGATCTGACAATCTTCCTTGTTTTCAGAATGTGGACTTTGGAATTTTGCATTAAGAAAGCAGTTGAATGCTTTAAGTGGGGCTTAATGGACCATACTAGTAGTAGCATGGAAGACAGTGGTAGGGAAGGTAAAGTAGATTATGATGGCCCATATCAAGATGTTTCAGAGGAGAAAATATTAGTAAGTGACTTAGCGACCATTCCTGTAATATTTTCACAAAGAATGTGGCTGCTTTCTGCCATTGTCTAAAAAAAAATTTGCCTGAGACTAAAATGAAGAGTTATGGATTAATGCCATTGATAGAGATTTCAACACAGCCTATTATTGACTGCTCAGGAGCAACCTGAGCAAGGAAAAATATAAAATGTACAGTTTAGCAAGAGCAGAAGCACCAGGACATGTAATGGAACTAAATGTTTAAGGAAAAGCTGGATGCTAAATTAAATCATGGGAGTGCTAATACTAGGGCAAGAACCCACCCAGCTAAGATTCCAACTTGTGAAAAGGATTTAAAGTAAAGCTTAAGTAATGAAGGAAGCTGCCAACAACAAAAAGATGATGCAGATGTCACTGAACAATGGAGCCAAGTTCCAGCCCCATCAAGCAGAAGAACTGGCCAGCTTTGGTCATGTGGGTTATATTTTTAGAGTCAAGGATACAAGAAAAGGGTTATGGAATCTCCCTCTGTAGCTAAGGAAAGCTTCAGAGGCCAGTCATGTCTCAGGTGTGTTCCTTAATGGAGGTTCAGAGAGGCCATTGTGTGAAGCTGAGAAAGTGAAGCCTGGATTTCATTTGATGCCCCAAGATGTTAGAGATGGCAGAGTGGTGGTATACCTGCCAAGAAGAGTTGCCAACAAGAAGTGGAACCAGCTCAAGAGAGAGAAGTGTGCTGCAGTCAACAAAGCTGAAAGGAGTTGGAGATTTGAAGAGCTCTTTGACATCAGAGATTGAGATGCAGTTTGGACTTTGCCCAGCTGGTTTTTGGTTTTTCTTCGGTCCAGTATTTCCTCATTATGTTTCTTTTCCTTCCTTTTGGAATGATAATATATATCCTGTGAAACTGCATCTTAGAATTATGTGATTTACTTTTTAATATTGATTTTACAGGGGGTTATAGTTAAGAGATTGCCATGAATCTCAGAAGAGACTTTGAACTTGGACTTTGAAACTGCTATAGACTCCCATGTTTTTTGACATTATGATATGACTACAAGCCTATGTGGGACAGGGAGTAGAATATGGTGGTTTGTACTTGAATGGGCCTCATGGGCTCATATATTTGAGTGCTTCGTTATAAGGGAGTAGAACTATTTGCAACATTTAGGAAGTATGGTCTTGTTAGAGGAAGCATAGCATGGGGAGTGGACTGTGAGGTTTCAAAAACCCATACCAACTTCAGAGTATCTTTTCTTTCTTCTGCCTGTGGGTCATGTGGTAAAACTCTCAGCTATTTCTCCACCAAGTTTCCTGATATGCTGAAACCTCTGCAACTATAAGCCAGCCTCAATTAAATACTTTTTAAAAATAAAAGTTGCCTTTGTTGTCTCTTCATAGCAATAGAACACTGACCAAGACAGAGGCCAAGATATAGATGTCACAAAGAGCTGACTGTGTAGTTAGAAGTTCAGGTCTCAAATTGGACACCACAATGAGTGACTAAACAAGTTAATTTTATTATTTTTCTCTTAGTCTCCTTAGTCTCCTCATCTCAAACACTATGGACTTTTAAGGTACTTATTGTGGAGATTATGTGCAATCTTGTATGCATAGCTGCTCTGTAGTACATATTCTCTGTCAGAGCAAGCAAAATAGCTTAATTCGATGAATGTAATTAATCAGGATAGAAGTCCAGACGCTATGGTAGACCGTGGCCCAGCTACGAAACTCACTACTTATGGTGGCATGTTCTAAACAGAAATTGATCTTAAGATCAATACCACACAGGAGATCAAGGGCTATTCATCTGGGCTTTCCAAGGCTGACCACTAAAATCATGACTTCAGTAACAGAATGAGGTCAGCCAAGTATCTGATCTGTAACAATACCTGGAGGGTCTCTTTGGCTCTCAACTTTATGAAATTTAACAAAACAATTACTCTAGAAAAAGTATCCAAGTCCATACACAAATCTGTTATGGGGCTAAGGGTATAGCTTGGTAGTGGAGCATTTGACTAGCATGTGTGAGTCCCTGGGTTCCATTTCCAATATTAAGCAACCTAATACAAAGAGGGCTGGTAAACATTGTCTCTGTAGACAGAGATCAAGAAATTGGCAAATAAAAAATGAACTAGCATGCACAACAAAATAAGGTCATATCATACATTTTTACCTAATATTTTATTCCTGTTTTATTGGAATTGTAATTTTTTTCATTGTAGTAATCGAGACTTTGTTAAATATAGAAGCAATGTCGAGTGGCACTTCTGCTTCTCCTCCTTCTCCCAACAAAAGAATTGGTGTTTACTGCTCAAATACATACCCTGGGAGCCTCCCAGGAGCATATCTGATTAACTCCAGATATTGATCCTTAGTGCAGTCACTGTATCCCCTCACTGGCCTGAGTACAACTTTAATTTTCCCCTCAGCTTTGTCTCCAGGTGCCTGATATACCGTGTTCAGAACTTCAGATCTAATAGAAGGGGGCTTTAAGACTTGTAAACCTCTTATATCACAAGTCCAATAACTCAGAATTGCTTGAAATAGATCTGCTGTTGAAATCTCTGAGTAGGCAATGTCAAAGAAGCTTTCTGCAGTGACTAAGAGTTTTTGAGTCTAGGCTGTTCAATGTGGCAGCCATTAGCCACATGTGATAATCGAGCATTTGAATGTATTCAGTGCAACTAAGGAATTTCTGTCTTATTTCATTTTATTGTATGTATTTATTCAGTGGTGGAGCAAGGGAATACGAGTGGGGATTGTCAGAGGACAACTTAATTGTCAGTTATCTCTTTCTGCCATGTGGTTCCCAAGGATTGGAACTCAGGCTTAACAGCAAGTGTCTCTATTCTCTGAGCCATCTTACAGGCTTGCTTTATTTAATTTCAGTTGTCCTAAATTTACATAATCATATGCAACTAGTTGCTTTCATGACAGTGCAGGTTCTGGGACAAACAGTGGTCTTTATCTCTACTATGTGCCTGTGTACTTTCTTTGTCATCTTTCTTCCAATACTCCAGGGCCATAAAATGATCACATTTGTTAACTGGAGACTTGAGACCAGAACTGAAATATATCCCTTCCGTTGTATCCTGTATAAACCCCTTCATCCTTAAAACTCAACAAAGTGGCAATGGAATACATTATTTAATTTCAGGACAGGGTATGTGTCAGAGACTATGTGCTTTTTCAGCATGAAGCCTGCAGTCCAGAATAGCCTAGTTATGTAGGTACTTCTGTCAGCCTCACTTTATAAATGAGGAAACAGAACTTTAAAGAGGTCAATATCTTGCTACAAACAGAGCATTCTGGTAGTTGATGAAGGAGGATTGCTGCATTTTCTAATCTAGCCAGGGTTACACAACAAGACTCTGTCTCAAACAAAGCCAAACAAACGAACATACAAAGCAAACTTGCTTTATATCTCATAATTAAGAATTAGCAAAGCTGAAATTCAAATTAGCAAGTCTGGCTTATTAGGGAATTTAGGAATATTAGGGAATCTGTCAAGATTGGGTTCTCAACTTCCAACTATTCTAGATTCATCTAGTTGTCCTAAGCGAACAGCCTCCTCTGAATTTCTACATTTGCTTCTGTACAAACAGCTTAGCACTGAATAGACTGGAAGTGCTGCTGTACCCTACAGGTTGCTAGGAAACAGAAGCAAGATGAGTAAGCAGTACCTCAGGTACTGCAGGGGTCCAAAATCCCCAGCTATAAAAAATAAAGCCAGGAGGAAAATGAAAAGGTCAGTCCCCTCCCCTCCACCCACATGCACACAGGAAGAAGAAACTACCTCAAATTGGACCCAATTTGCTTTGCCTGAAAGTACATCTTAGCTTTCTGCGTTGAACCTCATAATGACGTTCTATCTAAATTATCCATTACTGTTTCCCATTTCTTTTTGCTTTTACATTGTGTTCAGGAACATGTTCTAATAAGCCATACCTATTCAACTCCAGATGTGACATTCTGGGCCACCCCAGACGTAAGCTGCTTTCAGATCCACAACAATAATCAAAGCTAAACCTCTGAAATCCAGGGACCTGACAGGAGCCAACTCATCCAAGCACAAAAGGGACATCAGTTTTGATGTGGAAGTTGGCAGGCTCTACATAGGAGGGTACAGAGAAATATTGCTGGCTTCAGTTGAAAAAAACAGGTAAAGGATCTTCTTACAACACTCATTTTCATGGAAACATTGAGCTTCAACACAAAGACAAAAAAAATTAAAGGAAGAGGTGGTTGTTTGTTTTGAAATGAAAACCAATCTCAACCAATGACTCTGGACCCCTCAGTACCAGACAAAGATGATCAGCCACCCAACCATCTTCCCCACTGTCTCTGATCATTGCTGCATTGTTAAGTATACAATGCTACTTGACTGCTCAGGCTTGGATTTAGGTTCTCACAGAAAATGGAAAGAAAAGAATTTAGAAGACCGTAGCTTACAAATAACTAATTGTTTGACATATTCTTTAATCAGGGAGGAAATCTGCCATCTCTGATGTCAATGTGAAAACAAATGGTTAGCATACCAAAAACTTCCTATTGCGGTAGCTCTTTAAAAGCTTGTGGAAATCAATGCAGATATGTCTTGCTTCAGATGAATTTCGACGAGAAACAAGTCATCCAAATAAAAAGTAGAAGTCTGAGGCAGAGATGTCTTACTGAACTGCAATTTGCATTTGATCAAATTGGAATTCTTTGTCTTGCAATATCAGCAAGATAATTCAATGTCCCTTTCGTCCTCTTCATTAGATGCTATCACTAAGGTAGGACAAACAGCAGTGATGGAAGCTCACAGTTAACAATCGTTCCAACAGAAGTCTGAGGGAAATATGAACCATGGGATGGCTCTGGAAAAAAAGGCAAACAAGACTAACAGATTGGAAGCATTAGTGATGGATGAAGGAACAATTATGCCTGGTTCTACTCATTTCTGTTTTCACAGATTATAACAAATATGTACTGTAGGATTTGGTGGGAAGCACTTAATTTACTTAGCTCAGTTAATAAATATGCAATATTTAATGGGGGATTTTTCTTTTTTACAAGACCCACATACAAATTCAAATACAGTCAGTTCCTTAACAATTTGGAATTTTATTTGTTTCTGGTAATAATTGACTATGTCACAGGAGAAATTATCTCTTTTATCATGGCATTTGGGTAGTAAAGGGAGATTTTTAGGAGCTAAAGCTGAACAATGACTGCTTATGTACCGTGAGAGAGTGAACTTCTAAGTTGTTTTTTTCTTCTTAAATCACAAATTGTCTTGGTACATTAGCAATATATCAACTGTAATTGCAGTGGAAATGACACTTTGACTTTAAATGAAGTGCGATTTCCTTCTCTTAAAAGATTTTCTTGAGAGTGCAGTGATAAGTAGTCTGGGTTTGTATTCAGGCTGGTGAGCTGCCTTCTTAATGGATGCCCATACAGCACTTTTAGCTGTACTTTTCCTTATCAGTTATGAATCATTATATGAATCCTATAGATGATAGCTGTCTGAGAGTTATTGATTTGCATATAATATAATATGTTAAAATAATTAAAATTGAAATTAGAGTATTATTGTTATATTAGCAATTAAAAAATAATGCCGTAGATTTATATGGCATAAGATTCTTGCATATCTAATACCTACTGGAAATTCCCAGTTGAATTCTGGGTATCTGGATTTCAAATTTCTAACGTGAAGTCTATATTTACATCAAGCTTACTCCCCCTTCTCTGTTCTGTAACTCAGTTAAGGCCATCACAGTCAGCAATTTGCCAAATCTAAGAGCAGGTTGTGATCTTAATGTCTTCCTTATTTGGTCTCAGCAGTTCCCCAACTATGCCTGATCAACTGCCTCCTCCATATCATTCAGCAGTGTCTGTCCTCCTCCATCTTTATTGTGGCTTGTTCCTGTTGAGCCTGAATCTGCTCATGTCTACACACTTAGAGAGCCTTTTGTTTCTAGTGCTAGAGCAGGGCGTTGAGCATGCTAGGCAGGTGCTCTATGCTAAGCTGGACTTTTAGCCTCTTAGTGGGTCTTTCTGTCTCCAGGGTGGTTCTCACATTGATCTCAAATTTATGTCCACATTTTTCATCATGGTCCACCAAGCCATAGGGTCACTTCCTCATCTCTCTGGTCCCTTTTGACTCTCTCCTCTCTTGTTTGGAGATAGTGGGTCTTTTTCAAAATTGTATTTTCAAGAGCTACTATCTCTTTTATCAGAGAGGTGAGGTTTACAACAAATATTTGCTAGGGAGTAAAGGAATAGCCAGCACACTTAATACCTAACTATTCACGGGTTCCTTTCCTTCAGATACCAGTATTGGTTTGCTTCTCCAAGTAGGGTCAAAGGTTGTGATAGTGCTGTGGATTATGACTTTCTCATCATGGTCTTTGTTTTCAGTTTCTTGTAGGGAGCTCTTATAAACCTTTTAAATTTCTCTGTAAGTGTATCTCCCCCCCCCCCCATATTTGGTCTCTTGCTCTGGTTTCTAACAGAGCTCCTAATTCCTTGGGAATTTCTGTACAACAGGAACATGTTTGTTCTGATGAGATTTTGGGTGGGCTTTGGGGTGGGAACTGGTCACCAGAAAAGACAGGCCATAAACAAAAGTTTGGAACTCTCAGATCCCCTCCCCCAATGCTACAGAAAGGAGTAGGGTATTGGAAATTGAGTTGATAATTGATTATGCATATGCGATGAAATATCCATTAAAATCTCAAAAGTCCAATGTTTACACACTTCCTGGGTTGGGAGACATTCTCATGCCAGGTTGCTCCTGTACCCCATCTCTGCAACAATAGTACTGTTCTACATCTCACTCTAGGCACCTCTTCACCTGGCTGTCCATCTATGTACTCTATCATATGTTTATTCCTATGAGTCATAGAAGCAAATTACTGACCCTGTGGGAACTACTGGTATAGAGCCAGGTTGGCTAGAATTATAGCTGACCTGGGGGCTCACTGCTTGTAATTAATTGGCTTTCAAAATCCAGCAAGTCTTGGACTGAGCCCTTAACCCTTTGTGTCTACACTAGCTGTAAATAGTTAGGTGTCAAAAAATCTGATGAGGAAACACAGTTGATGGTCAGAGATTTGGAGAACTGATTACTTTGGGAAAACTTCCGCATACTTGGTGGCAGAAGTGAACTGTGAGAGCAAAGAAAGAGTTTCTTTTTAGGTTAATGAGACCTTGTTCTCAAGTTAAAGTCTGACAGAATAAATGACAGAGTGCATTTGGGAAGATAATTCTCCATGTTTGTTTTTCTCTGTGTGTTTCTGTATATCTTTCAAATGGAGACATTATAGATCTTTTTATCAGACTAACTGTCCTAGGGTTTTTGCTTGACAAAGTGTCTCAGGTGCTAGAAATAATGTTTCCATTTAGTGATAAGGCCATACTTTTTGCTTGTCCCATTATAAGAAAGACAATGTCTTTCCTCTTGGGTCAGTTATGAATAGTGACTCACTGACCATTTATAAAGATTTAAGTTCTCACCCAGTGGTAGTGGTTCATACCTTTAATCCCAGGACTTGGGAGGCAGAGGCAGGTGGATCTCTATAAGTTTGAGGCCAGCCTGGTCTACAGAATGAGCTCCAGGACTGTTACATAGAGAAACTCTGTCTCAAAAAACAAAACAAAAAACCCCAAAGATTTAAGTTCAATAAACTTAGGATGCCTCTCCTATATTGCAGTCCCTTTTCTACTCTGTGGGTACTTAAGCTTTAGGAAATAGGGCAGATGCTGATGTTCTGGCCACGACAGTTGCTGTGAGATTCTTCACATTTAACTGTACTAGGCTAATTATTAACTTATAAGTAGAGTAAATTCACAGATCTTTCACAGTCATTGCATCTGTTATCTTGGAAGAACACCATCTATAGCCATATCTGGAGTCAGGGTTATCCAGTTGCCTAGCAAAGCTAGGCTGAGCATTATATCAGATGGTTAATGGTAGTGATCTAATGTTGGGTGTATGGATTTGTTTGATATGTGAAAAATAAGTTGTTCATTAACCTCAAAGTCCACTTTTCTCAAAGGCTTTAGCTGACTAAGTAAAGGGAACCAAGATGGGACCATTTTCACAGTTCAGCCAGTTGTCATCCACACAGAATGTATACTGCTTTTAAAAAGGTCTTTTACATGAATTAAACCTAAAATCAGGATTTTTAAATAAAATATCCTGACTAATAAATCTTGAGAACTAATTCACCTTTTAAGTAGCACACATTGCATTCAAGTAAATGAAAGCCAATCTCTGTGAGTCACCGATACATAAGAACAAATGGAAAATTGCTCAGGTCTTGTGAGCTACTTGCACACAGCACAGTGTCAAAAGCAAATGAAGGATTAAAATATGGCACCATGCAAGATAAAGTGGCTTGGGATCACTAGATGTGAGCAGGCAGAAATATTGCAGGGTGGCAAGAACTATTACATAGGGGAGACATTCTTGAGAGGGGTATTTGTTCTCCCTTTAATATACTTTTTTCAGATTTTTTAATTTGAATTAAAAACAAGATTGTTTTACACGACAATCCTAGTTCCCTTCTCTCTCCCATCCTCCCTCCCTTTAATATTCTTCGAAAAGTCTTTTGTGCCTGCTTCCTTTTTTCTCATTTTCCTTAATTATAGGCTGCACTTGTGTTTATATGAACTCCATTTCAGTCCTGCTAATTCCTTGTGTTTTCATAAGAAGCCTAAATAATAGTACTATCTTACATTTGTTGAGCACTTAACTGTATGAAACAAGTAATTCATATACATTATTATCTTCATCTGGGGTGCTATAACAGGGTAGCATATACTGGGGACTAATTAACAACAGAAATTTACTACTGAAAGTGCTGAAGGCTAGAAATCTTGGATCAAAATGCCAGCATGGTAGGGTTCTAGTGAGAGTCCTTTTCTGGGTTATAGACTGCCAACTTCTTCTTTTATATTCACATGGCAGAAAGAAAAGCAAGAGAGCTCTCTGGGGTTTATGTTATAAAGCCATGAATTCCCCTTTATGACTTAATTACCTCACAAAGAACAGACTTCTATTTACCATCACACTGGGAGTTAGGATTTCAACATGACACAAATATACAGCCCATTAAATTATCTCATTTAATTCTCACAACCATTATTTTAGAGGATTGCTGCTATTTATAGATGAAAATAAGGTGATTGGAGAATTGGAAGGAGCAGGGAATGAATAATTATTATTTAATTGGGTATAGAGTTTCAATATTGAAAACTAGGGTTCTGGAGATTGATTGGTCAATAATGTGAACATAATAAATCATACTGAAAAGATGGTCTCCAACTTTTTTTTAGATGTTTTTTATTTGAATTAGAAACAAGATTTTTTACATGTCAATCTCAGTTCTCTCTCCCTCCCCTCCAGTTCCCTCTCCCTCCTCTCTTCCCCTACCATCCCACCCCAAGTAAAACCCTACCTATCATGTATCCTTTCTACTCCCCAGGGAGGGTGAGGCCTTCCATAGGGGATCAACAGAGTCTGTCATATCCTTTGGGATAGTGCCTAGGCCCACCCCAGAGCAAATTGGGAGCTCGGGAGGAGGGGGAGGGAGCTAGGAGAATGAGAAGGGGAGATGTGGAGGGGTGAGGAGGATATGAGGGAACAAAAAGTTTGAGTCGGGGGAAGAATAGAAGAAAACATGAAAGGAGATACCATAATAGAGGGAGACATTTTAGGTTTACAGAGAAATCAGGCGCTAGGAAAAGGTCTGGAGATCTACAAAGATGACATCAGTTAACAATCTAAGCAACAGAGGAGAGGCTACCTTAAATGCCTTCCCCTGATAATGAGATTGATGACTGTCTTATATGCCATCCTATAGTCTTCATCCAGCAGCTGGTGGAAGTAGAAGCAGACACCCACAACTAATCACTGAACTGGAATCCTTGCAAAGGGGTCCAGACCAAGCTGGTGAAACCCACAGAAACAGCTGACCTGAACACTGGGGACCTCTTGGTCCCCAGACTGATAGCTGGAATGCCAGCATGGAACTGATCCAGACCCCAGGAATGTGGGTTTCAGTGAGGAGACCTCTGAAATCTACGGGACCTCCTGTAGTAGATCAGTACTTATCCCTAGCGTAGGTGTGGACTTTGGGAACCCATTCTACATAGAGGGATACTCCCTGAGGTCTCCAACTTTTTATGTAGCTGAAAATTACATTGAATTACTGTATCCCCTGTGTCTGCCTCTCCAGTACTGCACACCATGTCTGATATGCTAAATTAGACATTTAAAAGTGGTTTAGAAAGTAACTTTTATGTTATATATATTTTATCATAATTTTTCAATAAATAATATAAAAGACTATGGGTTAAGGATGTAGCTAAATTAGTATAGTACTTGCCTACTATGCATGAGGCCCTGCATTATATCTCTAACACTATAGAAAGCAGCCACTGTGGCACATGATGGTAATTCTAGCACTCAGGAGGTGGAGGCAGAAGGATCGGAAGATCAAGGTCATCCTTGGCTACAAATTTGATGCCTTTTCCAAGCATAAAAAACAAAAATGACCAAAGCATATGAGCCAATGGAAGCAATGCTTGCATTAGCTTGTGTTATACTACTGTTGGAATAGTAAGTGTATTTAGGGGTGAGTTATAGCTTGTCTGGTATGGTTTTCTTCTATTTCCAACAATAAGAAGAAAAGAATTTGAAGGGAAATTAAAGGGTGGGTACAATATGAAATACCCTCATGGGCCACACCAATATGTTTCATCCAAAGCCACTTCTATCCCTGTTCCTCAGCTTCCACTACGTTCTTCATATCACCCTGTTCAAAATCTGCCATCTGGGTGAGTTCATAGTGTGTAATCCCTATTAGTCCACAATAACTCAGAAGAAATAGAATCATTGTGGTTACCTTTAGCAATATACAAGCCTATTTAACAAGTCAACTTAGATAGTCTCAGGATGGCTAGGAACTAAGAACCAGCTGTGAGCTTCTTTGTTCTCACTTTCCTCAGGACCCTACAACTCTGTCCCCACAAACCACCAAATCATACACTATGACCAAATCACAAATATGGATAAGCCATGCTTATATACAGAGAAGGAAACATGAAACTTTTTGAGGCAAGACTGCATCTTTTGCTGGGGAGTCCTTTGTCTTTCCATCATTGGGTACCAGATCTGCGATTGTCCTGTTCCTTATATACAACTGTTGGGTGAAAGAGGGAAAAGAACATTATAATAACTCTGTAGAAGATAATGAACTCATATTAGTGAGACACTTCCATGTTTGACATATATTGAACAATTCAAGTTGGAGCTAAGGATTTAAGCTTCTGAGGTATATGTACATATAAAGATCATTATGTGATATGTATTATGTATATGTGTGCATTTATGTATATATGAAGACTAGGTAATTGTCGGGGGCCAGGAAATATCATTAAGAAATATCTCGAGGTACAAACCTCCCATTCAGCTCCAGCCTATAATTGTATTGCGGTTTCAAGCTAATCGGCTATTGAATTACATGGCCTCAGTGGAAAATATCCCCTAGTTTGCATTTCTACAGGACTAAGCATTTGAATAGGCCTACACCTGGGTGAAGGGCTAGGTGTGTAAGTAACAAGGGAGGATAGAGTTAGGAGCTATCTAGCAGAGAGGAGTCAACTGAAGGAGACAGAAATGGCCTCGTGGCCTTGGAAGCATGGTTAGAAAACAGACAGAAAGATGCCAAATAAACAAGAGACTCTAGTTTTACAGCATGGAATTGAGAGTTCTCTAAAGATGACAAGATGCCTGTGTTTGGTCTTTATCGCCATTGGGTTGCTAGAAGTTTCCAAGTCCACGCTCTCCCACTCAGGCAGAACCTCACTGTTGCTGTGGCTTGGGGCTGAGACATGCCGGGCCACAACAGGTAATGAGAGATGATTTTAGACAATGACAGAAATTACTGAGGAAGGGAGAATATCCTTTGCTGTAAGGTCTGCAAGTCTCTCATATGTATTGTAATATTCATATTTATCAGCACCGTGTGCTATACAGAATTATCTTAGGTAAAAATACATCCTATGTTTTAATGTCAATCCTTGCAACATTTCTAAAATTGCATAATTGAAGGATTTTAGACACAGGAAGATAATGAAATATGTTTTAGAATCATTTTTGTTCAGCAGCATGATTTGAAGATCCCTTTCTAATATTAAGAACATACTGAAGGTTGGCAGTAGTGATACACCTCTTTAATCCCAACCCTTAGGAGGCAGAGGCAGACAGGTCTCTGTGAGTTCAAGGCCAGCCTGGTCTGCAAAGTGAGTTCCAAGATAACAAGGACTGTTACACAGAGAACATACTGAGTGTTAAGTCAGGGTTTTGGGAGTTATTCAGTCATGGGGGCATTAAAGTTTGAGGTAATAAAGTCTTGGGGTGAGGGTCAATGGTAGGATGCTTACTTAGCATGTTTGAGATTCTGTGTTCCATTCTCAGCGTCAAAATAGGAAAAAACAAAGCAGAGACAATGAATTGCTAGATCTACATTCTGTTAACATTTTTGAGTAGATTTATTTTCCAGTAGAACCACAGGTGTAAGTGCTCTGTCTTGCTATCAGAATGCAAGGCTTTCTTTTATGGTATATTTAGTCTATTGTTTTATTACCAGTGGTGTTCTTAAAAGAACTGGCTGGGGAGAAACCCTGCTCAACCAAAGGCCACACTGTCTACCAGAGGTCCAGGTAAACTGCTGGACTGTGAACCTCCCCATCTCTCTTGGTGCTCTCCCCAACACTGTCCCTAGTCCTCCCTCCCCTGCTCTTCACCACCTCACAGTCCCCAACTCAAACCAAGGCCCTCTGCTGAATCAGAAGAAACTCTGGCTTCCAGAACTCCAGGTAGGCCACCTGTCCACAGTCCTCTTCAACTCTTTCAGTACTGGCCCACCCTATCCCTATTCCCTACCACCACTCCTCATTACTGTGTCTCAGCTCACAACTGGGATGGAGATCCCCTGTTCAACCACAGGCCATATGAGCCAGAAGACCAGAGAGGAAACAGAAACCAAGGAATAACACACCAATCCAACAAACACAAACTCTGCACCTAGACCTATAATCATCCCAAGCCCACATACAATTGCCAACAGACAAGGTAATATGTCACTATCAGAGACCAGGTAAACTACAGCAAACCCTGAATATTCCAACATAGCTGAAGCATAAGAAAAAGACCATCAAATGAACTTTATGAAGATAATAGAGGTCCTTACAGAGGAAACGAATAAATCCCTTAAAGCAATTGAGGAAAAGACAAACAAAAAATTGGAGGAAATTAATAAATCCCTTAAAGAAAGCCAAAAAGAAAACAAACATGCAGTTAAAAGTAAATGAATAAAACTGTTCAAGAACTGACAATGGAAATAGAAGCAATAAAGAGAAAACACAAACTGAAGGAATTCAGGAAATGGAAAATCTAGGTACATGAACAGGAAGTACAGAGATAACCTTCATCAACAGAATACAAGACATGGAAAAGCATTGAAGATACGATAAATAGTTGTATCTGTCAATGAAAATATTAAATCTAAAAAAATTCTTGACACAAAATACTCAGGAAATCTGAGACATCATGAAAAGATCAAACCTAAGAATAATAGGATAGAAGGAAAAGAATTACAGCTCAAAGAGCCAAAAAATATTTTGAACAAAAATCATAGAAGAAAATTTTCTTAAAGTAAAGGAGATGCCTATTAAAGGTACAAAAAGCATATGGAACACCCAATATCTGGACCAGAAAAGAAAGAGCCCTCATCACATAGTAGTGAAAACACTAAATAAATGTACAGAACAAAGAAAGAATATTGAAAGCTGCAAGGGGAAAATGTCAAGCAACATATAAAGGCAGACCTATTAGAATTACATGCAACTTCGCAATGAAGACTCGAAAAGCCAGAAGGGCCTGGACAGATGTCCTGCAAACACTAAGGAGACCACAGATGCCAGCCCAGACTACTATACCCAGCAAAACTCTCAATCACCACAGGAAATAAAACAAGATCTCCCATGACAAAGCCAGATTTAAACAATACCTATCCACAAATCCAGCCAAACAGAAAGTACTAGAAGAAAAACTCAAACCCAAGGAAGTTAGCTGCACCCACAAAAACACAGGAACTAAATAACCTTACATCAGCAAAGCCAAAAGAGGGGAAACACACACACACACACACACACACACACACACACACACACACACACACACCACCACCACCACCACCACCACCACCACCACCACCACCACCACTTATACCACTACCAAAAACCAGGAATTAACGATCGTTGATCATTTGATATCTCTTAATATCAATGGTCTCATTTTGCCAATAAAAAGACACAGGTTAACAGATTGGATACAAAAACAAGATCCATCCTTTTGATGCATCCAAGAAACACATCTCAACATGAAGAATAGATATTGCCTCAGAGTAAAGGGTTGGAAAAAGATTTTACAAGAAAATGGTCCTCAAAAGCAAGTTGGTGTAGCTATCCTAATATTTAACAAAATAGATTTCAAACCAAAATTAATCCAAAAAGACAGGGAAGGACACTTCATACTCATCAAAGGAACAATCCACCAAGGTGATCTTTCAATTCTTAACATCTATGCCCCAAATGCAAGGGCACCCACATTTGAAAAAGAAACATTACTCAAGCTTACATTACATCACATATTGATCCTCACACATTAATAGAGGGAGACTTCAATATCCAACTCATACCAGTGGACAGATCATCCAGTCAAAAACAGAAAAAATTTGGAGCTAACAGGTTTTATAAACAAAATGGATCTAACAGATGTCTACAGAACATTTAGCTCAAACACAAGAGAATATACCTTCTTCTCAGCACTACATGGAACTTTCTCTAAAACTGACCACGTACTGGATCACAAAGGAAGTTTCAACAGATAAAATAAAGTTGAAATAACCCCCTGTATCCTATCAGACCACCACAGATTAAGGCTAGTTTTCAACAGCAACAGAAACAACAGAAAGTTTGTAAACTCATGGAATCTGAGAAATTCTCTACTGAATGAAAACTGGATCAAGGAAGAAATGAAGAAATTAAAGACTTTCTAGAATTCAGTGAAAATGAATACACAACATAGCCAAACTTATTGAAGACCATGAAAATGGTGCTAAGAGGAAAGTTCATAGCACTAAGTGCCTACATAAAGAAATTGGAGAGATCTCATACTAGCATCTTGACAGCATACCTGAAAGTTCTAGAACAAAAAGAAGCAGACCCAAGAGGAGTGGAGGGCAAGAGTTAGTTAATTAATTAAATTTAATAACCAATAAAAAAGAAACAAAGAGACCAATATAAAGAATCATTAAAACAAGGAGTTGTTTCTTTGAGAAAATCAGCAAGACAGACAAAACCTTATCCAAACTAACTAAAAGACACACAGAGAGAATATCCAAATTAACAAAATCAGAAATGAAGAGGGGGGCATAACAACAGACACCAAGCCAGGTGTTGGTGGCACATGCCTTTAATCCCAGCATTCGGAAGGCAGAGGCAGGCGGATCTCTGTGAGTTCGAGGCCAGTCTGGTCTCCAGAGCGAGTGCCAGGATAGGCTCCAAAGCTACACAGAGGAACCCTGTCTCAAAAAACCAAAAAAAAAAAAAAAAAAAAAAAACAAAACAAAAAAACAAAAAAAAGACACCACTGAAATACAAAGGATAATTAGATCATACTTTAAAAACTTTTACTTCACAAAACTGGAAAGTCTAAAGGAAATGGATAATTTTCTGGATAGATGCCACTTATCTAAGTTAAATCAAGATCAGATAAACAATGTAATTAGACCTATAACCCCTAAGGAAATAAAAGCAGTCATTTACAGTCTCCCAACCAAACAAAGCCCATAGCTAAATGGTTTTACCACAGGATTCTACTAGACTTTCAAAGAAAGAGCAAATGCCAATACTCCTTTCGTTATTTCACAAAATAGAACATTGCCAAATTCACTTTGAGTCCAGAGTCACTCTGATACCCAAACCATACAAAGATTCAACAAAGAAAGAGAATTACAGATAATTTTCCCTTATGAACATAGATGTAAAATAATTAATAAGACACTTGTAAACCAATTCCAAGAACATACCAAAAAGATCATCCACCATGACCAAATAGACTTCATCTCAAAGAAGCATGGATGGTTCAATATATAAATACACTATATGTAATCCACCATATAAACAAATTGAAAGAAAAAACACATAATCATCTAATTCCAAGCGGAAAAAGACTTTGACAAAATCCACTACCCCTTCATGATAAAAGTCCTGGAGAGATTTGGGATACAAGGGACATATCTAAACATAATAAAGGCAATTTACAGCAAGCAACATCAAACTAAATGGATGGAAACTCAAAGCGATCCCACTGAATTCAGGAACAAGACAAGGCTATCCACTCTCTCCATATCTGTTCAATAAAGTACTTGAAGTTCTAGCTAGAGCATAAGATAACTAAAGGAGAGCAAGGGTAGGCAAGTTGGAAAGGAAGAAGTCTAAGTATCACTATTTGCAGATATGATAGTATACATAAACCACCCCAAAAATCCTAGCAGGGAACTTCTACAGGTGATAAACACCTTCAGAGAAGTGGCATGGAGGGGAAGAGGACAGGGATAGATGAATTGTATTGGTGGGCATTTAGGAGGTAATGTGGAAACCTAGCACAGTAGAAACTCCTAACAATCTATGAGGGTGACTCTAGTGAGGGCTCCTAGTAATGAGTGATACAGAGCCCAAACCAGCCATCTTCTTTAAACAGACAAGACTTCCAGTGGTGGGACTGGGACCTCACCCCAGCCATAAAACCTTTGACCAACACTCTATTCTGCCTGCAAGATGTGCTGAGGCAATGGTGATACAGAACTTGTATGAGTGGCCAACCAAAGACTGGTCTAATCGAGGCCCAAGCCATGAGAGGGAACCCATGCTCAACATTTCCTGAATAACCAGGAACTGAAGGCTGGTTAGCCCAGAGACCTATGATGGAAAAAAATCAATAAAGTGATTCCTAATGATATTCCACTATACTTAATAGATTGGTGCCTAGCCCAATTGTCATTAGAGTAGCTTCCTTTGGAAGTTGATGGAAGCAGATGCAGAGAATTGCAGCTAAACATTAGCCAGACAGAGAGTTCAAATTGGAGATCTCCATCAGGTCCCTCTCCTTGGAGCCCATGGAAACCTGTGGAAGAGGGAGAGGAAGAATTGTGGGAGCTAGAGAGGTCAAGGACACCATGAGAACACAGCCCACAGAATCAACAGAGTCCACATGGTTTGGACTCATAGGAGCTCACAGAGACTGAAACAGCAATCACAGAGCCTGCATGGGTCTGCACTGAGCCATTTGCATATGTTTTGGTTGTTTCCTGGTGTTTTGTAAGGACTCCTAACAGCAAAGCTTGTTAAGACAGGCAGTGAGCAATTCAATATAGTTTTAGGAAGTCCCCAAAACTGAATAGATTCACTAAGCTCCTTCCTTTCCCAAGAGTATCTAAACAATAAAGACTAATAAAAGTCATTTTCAGGCAAGCCCAGCTGCCTGAAATGAACAGAGACAAGCTCAACTATCTAGAAGGAACAGAGACTAGCCAAGCTGCCTGAGAGAAGTTAGGACCAACTGAGACACCTGGAAACGACACCCTCCAATCTGTTGCGCAGTGTGCTAGTCCATGAGTCCAGACTTTTGAGCTGTCACCCATGCTGGTGTGGGCTTTGGTGGTACAGCTGGCTTTGAGTCATTTCCGTTCCACTAAGTAACCCCTCATCCACACTCCTGTAAATGACACCAATAAAATTCATTGGTTCACCAAGTTGAATTTTGGTAGTATCCATATTTTGGTCCATTGTGGGATTCCTATCTGGGATAAATGGACATTCGTGCTGTGTCTTCCAAGAAGTCTGTCACAAAATAATGCTCTGACAAGTGCACCTCCACCCCCAAGAAAACAAAGAAAATGGCTTGGGTTCATGGCCAAGATCCTTAGACTCCCGTGACTGAACACTCCTAAAGAACAGGGAAGTGACAGGTTCAAAGCCTGTTCTGAATGGCTTGTGGTAGGTTATTGAAGGCTCACTCAGGGCAAGTCTCTGGTGGGGACTATTACCCACAGGAGACAGGCAGTTTTCAGTCAGTTTCCAGAATTTGAGTTGCTCAGTGTTACGTGCACCAACCAAGGGGACTTCCTGAGCAGCTGTCAACTAAAGATGTTGCTGAGAAAGGCACTTTGCACTGCCCAGCAACACAAGAGGGGCCTGGGCCCATTCCATCTATACAAAGAGTTGCAGGGAAACATTGCTGAATGGATTACTAGGGATATAAGCTAGGAGAGGCTATTTGCACACATCTTTGGCTAATATTTATTAGCCCACATGGTATTTTACACACCTTACACAGCAATGATTTGTCTTTCTTTCCATAAATTATTACCCAGGGCCTGACATATGCAAGCAAAGTCCTTGCATCATGTGTTGAAAGTGAGAGACCTGTCAGGAAGGTGACCATCAAATGACTAAAAACCCGGATAATTGTGTCATCGCAAGCAAGGTATCAAAGTGAGTGCCACTGAAGAGATTGAGGTGATGTCATAACAATGTTGAAAGGAGAAGAGGTACCTGGGGGAAGAAAGCTTCTTTGAGAATCACATTTGAGCTGAATTTTGAATAAAGTGCAGGTTGGGTTTTCCACAGGTTGTGGGTCTTATAGGTCTCCCCAAGTTTTGAAGATCTGTGACTTTGACATACAAAATTAATCGTTTTTGCTATTTTTATGAGTTAAAAGAAAACTTTTCTTCTGAATTTCACATACTTCCACCACTTTTCTGAAGCGAAGTTTTTAAGCCAGTGGAATGTACTCTGGATATGACTTGTCAGTTTCCTCAGCTCTCTCTCTCTCTCTCTCTCTCTCTCTCTCTCTCTCTCTCTCTCTTTCTCTCTTTCTCTTTTAATCTTCCTAAGTACTGGTCCCAATCTACTTGCCTTGTCCCCCACTCTGACTCTCACACTGCTTCCTCAGTTCCCTACTCTGGCCTTGATTTGCCTTATAGATCTGACATATACTCTTTAAAAATTGTTTTATTGGATTTATTAATTTCATTTCAGATGTGTTTTGCTTATGTATGTGCACCATATGCTGGCTTGGTGGTCACAGAGAGAAGATGGCATCTGATCCTTTGTGGCTGAAGTTACAGATGGTTGTGAACCACGATGTGGGTTCTGAGAGTCAAATCTTGGTCCTTTGCAAGAACAGTACCCTTAACCTCTGAGCCATCTCTCTAACCCCTTCACATATACTCTTGACAACCTGGCTAAACCGTGGGCTGTTCTGAACAGTTCTGATTCTCTATTCCAGTGCCTAGCCATGCTACCCTGAACTTGCATCCACAAGCATGGTTGCTTGTGATTGGCCACAGCATCACTGGGAGGACCAAATTTTGTTAAATGTATGCTACTGGAACTCCAGCATGCTCTACTGGAATTAAGTTAAAAATGTAAGGGCCACAATAGGCAAGTCCTTATGGGTAGTACTCCTGATAAACTCGGAAATTGAACAATAGGTTGGGGGAG
Organism: Cricetulus griseus; assembly: GCF_003668045.3. Classification (NCBI taxonomy): domain Eukaryota; kingdom Metazoa; phylum Chordata; class Mammalia; order Rodentia; family Cricetidae; genus Cricetulus; species Cricetulus griseus. Next base: position 124,133,939 of record NC_048604.1, on the reverse strand, counting down.
GATGCTCAGAAGGTAGAAGCAATAGCTGTGCAAACCAAACAGTCTGAGTTCCACCCAGCAACCCATGCAAAGCTCCAGATATGCTTGTGCATGTTTTTGACACACCACTCACATGATGAGATGCAAAGCACAGCAGGAGAATCATCTGGAAGCTCCAAGTGTCAGCCAGCTTGGAGTATGCAGTATGGCAAAAGAAAGCATAAAATAAGGTATAAGGTCAAGAACTGACTTCTGAAAGTTGTCCCCTGCAGTTGCTATTTTTATACTTTTTGATCTTTTGGGGCCTGCCACCCAGCTCCCCCAAAAATACATGGGCACTTATTCTTTTTTTATGAATGCCTGGCCTTAGCTTGGCTTGTTTTTAGCCAGCTTTTCTTAAATTGTCCCATCTACCTTTTGCCTCTGGGCTTTTATCTTTCTCTATTCTATATGTCTTTCTTTACTTCTTACTCCTTTAGTGACTATGTGGCTGTGTGGCTGGCCCCTGGCATCCTCCTCTCCTCTCTTTTATCACTATTCCCTTTTCTCCTGACCTTAGATTTTTCCTCCTATTTATTCTCTCTGTCTGGGAGTCCCACCTATCCCTCTATCCTGCCTAGCTACTAACCCTTCAGCTCTCTATTAGACCAATCAAGTGTTTAGACAGGCCAAGTGACACAGCTTCACAGTGTTAAACAAATGCAACACATCTTTGCATCATTAACCAAATATTCCACAGCATAAATGAATGTAGCACATCTTCAACTAATATTTCACAACAGTTCTCTTACTTCTCCATAGTTACTGTAGCACATGCATGCCTGTGCTCACCCCCAACCCCGCACACACACAAACACACACACACACACACACACACACACACACACACACACACACACACACACACACGTAAATACATACAAAATACATACATATTTCTTTGTTGTTGTTTTCAAGTCTAGATCGCAAAAATATCCCTGGCTGTCCTGGAATTCACTATGCAGATCAGGCTGGCCTTAAACTTACTCTGCCTCCCAAGTGCTGGGATTAAAGGCATATGTCATTGAGGCTGGCTAGTAAATAATATTTTAATGTTTTCTGAAAGAATTGAGCAACAAACACCCTATTTCCCTTGTTCTTTGGCAGGGAGTGCCAAACATTTCTGAGGTATGTGCTGTGCAGTTCATCAAAGTCCTCTGTGGGTCTGAACCCCAGTTACCTATGTGACAACTTAATTGATAACATCCTGTATTGGTTGTTTTCACTTCCCTGACTTGTCTCCAAACTCCCTTCTCAGTGTTTCCTGAGACTATTGGTTAGGTAGACAATTTATATACAAATGCTTTCTCCCAAGACCAGATTCTTCGAAAACAGACTTGGTCAGCTGCCAATGTGCAAGCTACCTTTCTGGCAGTGTGCTAAGTATTTGATATGTTTAATTTCAATTACTCTTCAAGACAACTTTAAGAGGTATTTGCTGTATTTTCCTATGTGTTATAGAAAAGATATTGTGACTCCAAGAAGTAACTGGACTAAGATTGCACAGAAAGTGCTAATTGTGGAGACAGTAATCCAAAGAAGACAATCTGACTCTAATACTATATCCTAAATGTCAACTCAAACTTCGATGTTTTAGAAGCATAATTTTGTTTTCAGCAATCAAGTAACTATATTAACTTAAACCAATCTCATCCGGTCATATATTCATGAATATTTTCAAAATAAGACTTATATTCAGATTGCTTAGGTTTAAGAACAATTCTGTCTGGGCATGGTGGCATATGCCTTTAATACCACAAAATTCATGTTTCACAAAATTCAATTAGATTCCAAATAGATGAATACAGTTTGACTGCCTTTAGAAATTTGTGAAAGTAGACCCATCTATAAGTTGAGTATAAATCAAATTTCAATTTGGAAGATGGGTTCAATGAAAAGTGGTTTAAAACAAAAGGAATTTTATTTTTATGAAAAACAGAAAATAAAGAATAAACAGTGGGAGCTAAAAATCCAAAAGACAGTTGAAGAAGTTCTGAATTATGAATACCAGGATTTCTTCATGTGCAATAAAAGGTAAATCAATTAATGAGACCTAAGGTGAAGTGTTATGAATCTGCAGAGAAAGCAAGTTGGCAGTTTGATTGGCATATTGAAAGAAAGGAGGAGAATGAATGGAAAATTCATCATAAAAAGTTTATGATCGCCTTTTTAACCTCAGAAATGAACAAAAGTGAGGGAAGAAAAAATAAATGCTTTTAACTTTAAAATAAATGACTAAGAACTATGCATCCTGATTTCTGGAAATTAAGAGTTTGTTTAATGTGATGTGAAATTTCATTGGTACAAAAATGAGACTTAACCATGGGGATAGAATATCCACAATGAAAAACTTATTGATTTCTAATACAATCAAGGTGTCCATTAGCACCCAAGTACTATGAGAATTTTCCTGGACCCAACAGAAACATGAACAATTGGGGCCAAAGGTTCACAAACCAAGAGCAGAGGGTGCTGTCTTCTCTCTATGTGTTATTTCCCATTTGAGATCCTGATCTATTGACTAGGTGTTGTATGCCTGTTTCCTTTGAATTGAAATGTTCCCTCCCAAGGTGAACAAAGAATCTCTCTAAGTTTATACAACCAGTAAGCAATTGCTTGGGGAAAAGGGAGAACTCAGTATAGCACCCTGAAAGATGTGGTACAGTTTTTATGAGCCAGTTTTTATGCCAGGGCTGATTTTCCAGTGATGCTGCTGCAAAAGACTCACTCATTTTCCTATAAGAAATCTCAACAAACCCACAGATTCATGGAAGATATGGATGAAGCCATTACCAAGCTAGAAGAGATGGGATATTTTCTTTACCTTATTACTGCTCTCTTTATCTATGGTGAATAGAAATAGATTCCCCAGGAAAAATCATACAAGCCTAGATTTGTTCTCAAGAAAATTCTTTATTTTGTGAGCTGTTGTGTTTTCTCTTAAGTGCTTAGGTTGAAGTACTTTGTTCCCCATCATTAGTGTGGCCTCCTCCAAGCATGTAATTGTAGAGTTCAAATCCATCCTTGATTCTGGATTTGTTTCTGAAGTTTGGACTTTAGACATGTAAATAAGTGATGGGATTTGGGGAAAATATACAAGAACTAAAGGCCTTCAAACACTCAAAGAACAGCAGTGACTTGAAAATTATGGGACCCATTGGTATGAGATCAGTCTGGTTTGTGCTTTATAGCTATGATTGGGGCTAAGCTAGACCAATGCCTCTTATGATCACCTTCCATGAAATTTGCACTGTGAAATGTTTTCTTAACAGTCTTATTGCTGGCTGTGTCTTAAGGCACTCTTAAACCCCACAAAAACAATCTGGTCCTCATGGCTCTGCAGGAAAACAGGTAAAGGGAGATAGATATAAATATACTAGTCAGACAGACAGACAGATAAATAGATGAATATTATAAGGCATTATCACATGGGTATAGGATCTAAGAAGTCTCACATTATGCAGTGAGCAAGGTGGAAACCAAAATAGCCAATGATAAAGTTCTGGTTTGAGTCTAAAGGTCGGAGAACCAGGAAAAACAATGGTAATGGTATAAATTCAGGTCTTCAGTTGTTTAGATGCTATCCATGCAGTGTAGGGAGGGCTATCTGCTTTACTAGTTCTTCGGATTTAAGTAGTAATCTTCTTTAAAATGCGCTCACAGATTCACCCAGAATAATGCTTGATCAAGTATGTGGACACTCTCCATCCTAGCTAAGTTGATACATAAAGTATCACAGTAAGATTATCCTGAAAGTAAGCAAAGTGAGTGATACCAGTTTCAGGAGACATTTTTGATTGAAGGGTGCCATATTTTCACGTACCAGCTAAAATGTCTACTCCATAGGGCTGGGAATGTAGCTCAGTTGGTAGCATGCTTCCCTAGCATGCACATAATCCTGGATTCAAAGTCAACACAACATAAATTTATATGAAGATGCATGCCAGTATTCCCAGACCCCAAGATGTGGAAGGAGTTCTTGTCTAAATAGCTACCTACACACATACTTCTGTGGATACATGCATACATACATGTGCATCCTACCTTCATATCTGTTCAGGACTGTGTCAAAATAAAGAAGAGATTGTGATGCATGCATATTTGTACTTGTTTATGTAGGTTGACATTTTGAACCATCATGAGACAAGTGTCCAGAAGATTATTTAAGGGCCCTCATTTCTGTTCTTGTCTTTTAGGGACCGATGACTTTTTAGGATCATCAGAAGTGTGAGAAAAAAATTTAAAGACAAGAAATAGCCATTCAAAATATAGTTAGCTCCTGTTTATTAAAAATAAACATGTATAGGGACTGGTTAAAAGCATTTTCAAATTCTGCATTGCAACTTTTCCTGGAACCCATTTTTAAGCAATATTTTTGTGAAACTTGAAATAGTTATCACTTAGAACTTTAATTTTCTTTCCTTTTAAAAAAATTTTAGACAAGATTTCTCTGTCTAATCTCCCTTGCTGTCCTGGATCTCACTCTGTAGATCAGGCTGACCTTGAACTCACAAGGCCTCCCAAGTGCTGGGATTAAAAGCATGTGCCACCACTGCCTGGCAAACTTTAATTTTTAAAGATTTATTTTTTTCCTTGAAACCTGGCAGAGAACATGCATTTAGCTGTGCAATTTTCTAAAAGATTTATTTTTAATATTTGTAAATTAAGTGCACATGTGTCTCTGTATGGTTATGTATTTGTGAGTGAGAGCACTCGGGGAGATTAGACGCACAGCATCCCCCACCAGCTGGAGTTACAGGCCATTGTGAATAGCCTGACATGGGTGCTGGGGATAAAACTCTGGTCCTCTGCAAGAGCAGTATGCACACTCAATCATTGAGCCAGCTCTCCAGCCCCAAATTGTGCATTTTTTTTGCCTTAGTCAGTCAGTTTCTTTTCTTGCTAAGTCTGTGCCACTAAGATTTTTTCCTAGGGTCCTTTACAGCTCATGTTGCTGTTGCAGACATTCATTTAGTTCTGCCTCTTTCATTGTACCTGAAGTCCTCGGGTTTCTGATGAAACCATCTTTCAATTTGCTGTTATGGGACCTTTGCGCTAGCAAAAACCCATGCTTGAGTCAACAGTCATAGAATTAGGAAGGGGCAGGTGATGAGCTGTGTGTGACAGAATCTGGATCTGCTGGGGGACACTAGCAGAGGGGAGGGGATGTTTGGTGACGTCCTGAGCTCCAGGGAAAGATGTTATGTAAGCCTTTGGTTCCTTGTTTTCTTTCTCCTATTTCCTTTTTGGCTGACCTCTATTTTTATCTTTGTTCCAAATTCTCATTTTCCCTTCTTTTCTTTCCCCTTTGTCTCCTGTCTTATACCTTTCTTGTCTCCTGTGTCTCTCTGCCTCAGTTTTGCCCCTTTTCTCACTGTCTGTCCACTGGATTCATCTTGCAGAATCTGGAAATCTCTCCTTTTTCTCTTAAATCTTTAGATTTTAGTGAAAGCAAGGGACCTTTTCCCAGTTGAATACAGATGTGGAAATCATTGTGTAGTTGTTGATGCCAGAAGCCTTTCCAGGTGACCAACTTCTGTAGTAAGTTGTTTGTGATCTACTTTCCACCATGAATTCAAGGAACTACCTGAAGCAGACAAAAGAAACTTCAACAAAATTTGTCAAATATATACTTGGCACAAAGGTCAATAAGATGACACAGGATCATGTAGGAAGCAGGGAGGTTTGAACTATAGATGGGGTCCAGACTTTGATGATTCCCCATGAGAGGACTCACCTTCTCTGAGGAGTGGATAGAGGATGGGATGGAGAGTTGGTGGGGGGAGTGGGAGGGTGGAAAGGATAGGGAACTGGGATTAGCATGTAAAATGAGAAAAAATGCTGGTAGTTGGTGGCACATGCCTTTAATCCCAGCACTAGGGAGGCACAGGCAGGTGGATCTCTGTGAGTTCAAGGCCAGCCTGATCTACAGAACGAGTGCCAGGATAGGCTCCAAAGCTACACAGAGAAACCTTGTCTTGAAAAACCAAAAAATAATGAGAAAATATTAAATTTTAAAAAAGTTGAAGAAAAAAGAAAAGAAAAATAGTATATTATATAACATCAATATATATATGCATATATTTACATATGTACATACATAATGCATTTTTGAAGACATGGTCTTGCTCCATGGCTCACACTGGTGTTGAACTCTTGATTCTTCTGCCTTTTCCTCTGCCTCCTATGCGTTGGACCTATAGGCTTATACCACTATACCTTGATTCCAAAAATGTTTTTATTGAATTTATTAATTCATGCTTTATAACTTTAAACTTTTGTGGTTCTGAGGACGGAATTCATGACCTTGTGCATACTAGTCCAACATTCTACCACTGAGCTACATCCCCGGCCCCTAAAATATATTTTAAAGCCTCACAAAGTTATTGTCACATTTCTTCAATTCTTCTATTTGGATTTTTTTCTCATTTCCTTCCTGCCTACCACTCAGTACAACTAGGTGACAATTTTGCATTTAAAGGGATTTTCAAATTATTAATGTTATTAAATAAGTGTAATGGAAATACATAGTTTATAGTAAATTACTAATATAATCTCATTTCCATTTGTGAATTTTTTTAAAACATGGTTAAATTTTCAGTAATGGTAAGCTAATGACGCATTAAAAATGAAACAGGAACCATTTATCCGAAGTATCAACAACATTATTATTATTATGTTTTAAAAGGTCATCCATTTATTTAAAACATAATTATAGAATAACTCTAACCTACACAGAAACTTACTTTTAAAGCACACATTACATTTTCTCACTGATACTTGTATTTAAACAGTGGTAGTTGGATTTTTGAAGGCAGGAAGCACTATATCATTATTGTATGTGTCCTTTGAACAAATTTGGCCCATAGGGCATTGACCTTCTAAAATCAAAACCAACAGAGCCCACATCAATGAATCGATAGTGTTAGATCTAATCTCTCCTCTTTTGCCCTAGATTCATGTTGTAGAGGTTATGTGAACTTAAGATAAAAGGGAGTATGATGAAAATAACTGGGCTAGCTGGAAAAAAAAGACTCACCTGGAAATAGAGGAGAACAGAGCACAGAAGCTAAACAGCACCTTTCTTCTGGTGAGAACTCTGCAGTTTATGAGCCCAATATGGAATGTGTTGGTGATTAACTGTTGATTATCTAAGAAAATGAAATGTGTAGATTATCTAAGAAAACATGTTTGTAAAAGTCTTTCCCACTTAGTGTTATTGTCTTGTTATGTTTTTCTTTGGCTGCTGTTAAAGATCATCTTATTGTATCCTAGAGCCAGTCTGAAATGAAGGTCACAAGCTTCTTGGGGTATGCTATGAAGGGAAAGATCCACAGGTGAAGTGATTGTTACAAGAATATTCGCCAATGGAAAACCAAAGTGATAACAGCCATTAGTGTTTATATAATGCCATATCACTTAGCAATTTCATTATGTAGTCCTCAACCCTGGGAGGTAGGAAAAGCACAATTGTCGTCTACAGTTTATAGGGAAAAATAAGAAGAAAAAGAAATAGAAACAGAGACAGAGAAGGGAGAAGAGAGAGGGAGAGAATATCTTTAATTACTAAATCTGAAATCTAAAATAATCCCAAATTCATGTTGGAGCTTCAGTTGGATGCTACAAGTGGAAGACTTCACATGGCAAACCTATTTATAGAAAAAAATGGTTTCTAAAACACTTCATAAAATTTCCTTTAGGTTATGCATACAAGGTACATTTTATACATGTTGATTTCATGTTTAGAATTTCATCCCATTCTGTATATGCAAATATTCCAAAATTTAAAAATTCTAAAATCCAAATATATCTTGCCCCAAACTACATAGATAAGGGATACCCAACCTGCTATGTGAGTGCATTTTTCAATAAATATTGAAATTTTACATTAATACAAATTTCAGTTGTATCTTTCCTCATTGCCACAAATAACGTTCCTTAATGTTACTAAAACAGATGTTATAAGTTAATTCCATGCATTTTATATATGAAACAACCTCTACCAGAGTCTTGGGACATCCATCCATCCTCTTGATCCCCTGGTTGTTACCAATCTTACAGAGTTCAGACTCTTTCCAGTTTATTGTCTTCTTTCCATGGTATTTTGGTCATGATAATATTCTAAAAGAGGAGTGCTAGCCACTGAAATATGAATTTATCTTTATTAACTTGTTCATTCTTCCACTGATCAAATATGTATTGAAAAACATGGCTTGGTAGTACACCTGCAATCTCAGCCCTTGGGAGGCAGCCTCAGCTATAAAATGAGTTCCAGGTCAGCCTGGGGTATGCATGGAGACCCTAACACTTTTTCTTTAATGTATTGAGCACATTTTTACTATGCCAAGAAGTATCGGAGCCATAGGAAATTAAGAGTAGATTTGAAGTGGTTCGGAGTTGCAAGAATCTACACAAAATTCCCAATTGATAAAATCAGTTATATAGTATTTATGGGTAGTTTTAATGTTAAGAATTTAATTTCTATCAAGACAAGGTGTTTTTGTTGGGAACAGTGATAGTTTCTTTATGATTGTAAAACCTTTTCAATTAATATGAGGAAAAAATTTTTTTGATTTGAAAGCCTCATGTTCAGTGAATTCCAACTGCAGCACAGTAAAAACTGACCAGGGAAGTCTGTTCATAGGAGATGTCCAGCTCTGCCCTGAGATGCTCTTATCTTAATTCTTATAGAGGACTGCTAATCTGACCTTTTGACAACTTCCTTATCCCAGCAGTTCTCAACCTCTAGGTCACAACCTCTGTGGCCATGACCCTCTATCTCCAAAACTAGTAGCAAAATTACAGCAATTAAGTAGCAACAAAAATAATTTTGTGGTTGGGGGGTCACAACAGCATAAGGAACTGTATTAAAGGGTCAGAGCATTTGGGAGTTTGAGGAGCATTGCCCTAACCCCATACATTCAAAAAATTAGTTTGAGAGGTTCATATCATTTTAGAATGGTTTCCAAAGAAGTGTCCTTTATTTATGGGCTGTGCAGGTCTACTCATGTCCTTTAACTTGGTGTGCAGGGCCCTGATTGGTAGAAGGAATAAAGAGTTAGTTCAAAAGCTTTGAGCACTATTATTTGGTTGATGAATGAATAACTCTTTTATGTTCACAATGACTTTTCCATCTTTTCTTTTCCTCTTTTCTTGCTGTGCTGGTGGTGGAGATGGAATCCGGGGCCCTTCCTCCAGCAGTGAACTCTGAGTCCTCAGTCCTCCATCTGTTTTCTGAACATATGTGCAATTTGCCTTTGTTGGAGGGATGAACAGTCCGCCCTGCAGCAGGGATCTATCTGTCCCCCTTTTTTGCACTTGTTTATGAACCTCAGATGACAAGGACTTCATAGTCTACTACCTCTTCCCATTTCAGCTTTACATACAAGTTACATAAGTAACAAATGCTGATTTGGTTGAATTAAGTGAAGAGGAATTTTAAAAATTAGAAGTGTATGTGCTTTTCTGTTTCAACAATCACTTGGAACTGCCTGAAGATGATTTGCCTCCATTAGGGAGCAATAAATAGAGGACCCTTAGGAAAGGCTCTTTCTACCCTCCAAAGAGGCAAATGGGAAAATGCTGCTTTAAAGAACTCCTCCCCATTTTACAGGATTCTCTTGGGCCTACTTTAACCACAAACTCTTGCTTTTGTAAGTGCCTTTGTGGCACATTCGTAAAGAGCAGCTAATTTATTGAACCCATATTTTCTTAAACTTGCTTTTTTTCTCTTGTGTCTAAGTCATTTCTCTTGATCTCAAATAGAATATGTTCACTGCTAGAATGAGACCACTGTAAAGGCTTTTAGTTAGGCTTCTGCATAGGTTTCCTGTGCTGAGTTCTGAGCATTGAGCACACACTAACACACACAGCAGCAACATCTGCAAAAATGCCCATGTGCACCCTCCCATCACACTGCTGAAAAACACAGAAGAAAATGAGTTAAATAAAAACACGCAGCAGTGAATGTGTCTGCTGGGAATGCTTCCTTGTGTTTTACATTATCACAGCTAAACATTAAGTCAGCCCCTTAACTTTATTTTAATGCATTTAAGCAATAACCATCAAGGCACAGGGCACTTTCTGGGAATTAATGAGAAGCAAGAAGACTTGATGGTCTAAACTCGAACCAAGGACCGTTAACCTTAGCTGACTATTAATCCCCCAGGAAATGGCCAGCACTGAGCTTGGTATTCCAAGTTATAAACCCTTTATATATGAAGAAAAGAATTACATATAATCCCCCTACTGTGCCCTCATTTCACAGAGTGCTGTGGGAAAGCAGGGAGCTGACTCACAGTACTGTTGCCACATCAAGCCTTTTCTACTAAATTAAAAGTAATTACCAAAATGAAGGCTTTGGTCCATGACTAGACACACGTAAAAGCCTCTGTATTGCTCTCATCTTCCTTTTCTCCAAATTAAAGGAAGGGAGTAATTGAAGCACCTTCCCAGGACATTGTTAATGAGATCCAGCATGCAGGAGAGTGTGTAAATCTAATATGCTCCAATTTTCAAATACATACATTTCCAGATCAAGGTTTAGAGCATTTTTAGTAACCCCAAAGCCTTCATTGTTTCCTTTCCCAGGCAGCACCCAACAAAAGAAATCACAATTCTGCCTGAGTTACCATAGTGGTTTGCCTTTTCCCAAATATCCTATGAATGGAATCACAGACTGTATTCTTTTGTGCTAATTTTCTCCACACTCAACATTATGTCTATAAGAAATACACTAAAGGATTTTCTTTTTTTTTAAAGTCGAGTCAAGCCTGAAAGCCTTAATGCCTAGATTCTGTTCTCTCCGAATAAAGCAAAAATATATTCACATATATTCATGGGTCCAAACACACCAAGGGCCAACAACACTGTGTGCCTGGGACTACTTGTGGGAGTATCAGATGCCAGTGGTGAACATTCTGATGGCTGGAAGCAGCTAAGAACTAGAATCATGTATATTCCAAAAGGTTCTAAACTTATATGTTTGATATCCAATCTAGGATTATTTGGAAATGAGCTGGAAATGGTAACTTGAACACCTATCCATGGCCATGTCATATGACTTGGGCCTTCTCAGAACAAGATACCTCATAATACTCTGACATCTTATGTGATGACTCAAACCCTAAGAAAGTTCCAGCAGACAGAGAGGAAGCTTCATCATTATTTTGACTCTATTCTTGAAAGCCACATAGGAGCACTCCTGATGAACTCTGGTACAATCTTGCAAGACCACAAGATTCAAAGGGAAGGGCCATAGACATGCCAATGGAGTGTCAAAGAATATTCAGTCTTAAAAGTACCAGAGTTAGGTGTTAGCAAGATAACTCAGAGTTTCCAGGGGACTCAAGTTTGGTTCCCAGAACTCACACTGGGCAGCTTACAACTCCCTGTGGCTCTAGCTCCAGAAGATTTGATACCATTTTCTGGCTTCTGTGAGTACCACACTCATGTGCAGACCCCCATCACAACACCTACACATATTCACACAAGTTTTAAAACTTATGAGCTATTTTTTCACTATTAACCTTCACTGAGTTATGGAAGATCCACACTGTTCCAGAAAGCTAAGACTATTGACTTTGGTAGACATCGGTAAAGTAAAGAGGTAACTTGGAACTATTAACTGCACTACTCTGTTGCCCAATGATTTTATTTTATATTTAGTGAACATTTTGGATATCCAGATAATTCCTTCAGATTAAGCACCTCCAGTAATACAGATGTGTAGCTTGTGCTTTATTATTCATTAAAGTGAGACTGCTCACATCTTGCTGGGCAGCACCATAATTTGGGGTGAGGTATTAGATACTTTTTCCCTATCAAGGTTGAAGAGGAGAATTTCCTTTGTGAGGAATAAATAAATAAATAAATAAATAAATAGATAGATAAGCTTTGCTCTATAATTTCTTATTGGCCAGGAAGCAGTGATCTAACTGAGGAGAAAAATAAATGAAGAGACATTTCTTGAGGAAGAGTAAATCAATATGAAATGTCACAACCTAGGTTGATAACCTTTTGGTAAATGTGACTTTGGTTATCTAGTAAAGACTTGCGCAGAGTACTTGCATTTGGTATCTATCAGATTCATCATTTTGTAAACATCTGACTTACTTTTCTTTCTGTTTTCCTTCCTTTCTTTTTTTTTCTGAGACTGTGTCTTACTAAGTAGCTCAGGCTGGCCTCAAACTCAGGATTCTACTTCCTCGGTTACTCAAATATTCAGATTATGGATCTTTGCCACCACAAGAGGCCTTCATTAATCTTTCTGTATGTTTAGTTATTCTAATTGCTAATCGTAGTGTTCCAAGTGTGAAAGGGTCCTTGGCATTCATACCTTGGTTATATTCACATGTTTTGCATATGAAGACACTGAAGTCAATGGCCAGATAGGGATGGGTTACAGAACAGAACTGAGGTCTCCAGACTCTTCATTATATCACGAGCATGATCCCCACACATTTGAAGACTAACACTGTGTCCATAAAAGCCCTGTCTACAATGGCAGCTTAGAGCAAAAGAGCTGAGGAATTCTTCTCCTTTTGTTGTCTCTATTTTCCTTTCCTTCATTATATTGAAGGTAAGACTTGTGGTAAGAATAAAGTATGACTTATAAGAACTGAAAGGACCTTTGGTCTTAGGTGGTACTTTTCTGGATTTTTAACAAAGTGTATCAAGCCTTTTTGCACAGAAATGTATTTATAATAATGGCTGCGTACTGCTTAGGAAGTAGCTCATTCAAAGGAACTGAGAAGTGCCACTGCAAGGCTCAGAGGGCAGGAAGAAGGGTGCCCACAGCTTTGGGTTTACTTAAGACTTAGGTCAAAGATAAAAATATGGCAGCCATACATACTTTCCAAAAGCTATCTGAATTTTATTTGGAGTAATCATTTGAGTCATACATTGTCTGATGGGTTATCTAAGAAAACTAGGAATAACAGAATCCTCTGCAAACCAACAAAAAGCATACATGAAAATTCTTTGACCAAGATCATACATAAGTGTGGAATGCTGAGCGTCCCTCTCAAGACCAGGAACAAAGGAAAGATATCTGCTTTCATCATCTGTATTCAGCATCAAAACTTTCTAAGTTGGCCATGGTAGCACACACTTTGTTGTAGATGGAAGAGGATTGCTGCAAGTTCAAGGCCAGTCTGGACTACATAGTAAATGTAAACACACACACACACACACACACACACACACACACACACACACACACACACACACAAACTATATACTCCATGCTTCTGATTGTCTTTTTTTGCTACCTAGCAAATGTCTTCAGTTAGCCACTCAGTTTGTGTTTTCTTTTTCTTATGCAAAAAATGAAAGATAGGGCAATGGTGGTGCACGCCTTTAATCCCAGCACTCGGGAGGCAGAGGCAGGAGGATCTCTGTGAGTTTGAGGACAGCCTGGTCTCCAGAGCAAGTGCCAGGATAGGCTCCAAAGTTACACAGAGAAACCCTGTCTCAAAAAACCAAAAAAAGAAAAAAAAAGAAAAAGAAAAGATTTCACTTTATTAAATGTTAAACAACTACATCTTCTTAATTAAAATGATTATTTTAAAATTGTGTAGTTTTGCTTCTGGGGAGATCCGGTTTATTAAATTCTCAAGTAGCAAAATCATGGGGCATTATTAACAATAATGTCTAATGTCTGATGAGTAAGTAACACAAGGAAAACTAAAGAACAGTCACATTATATTAAAAATTAAGCTCACATGTCCAAATAAGTAGGGAAATAACTGAAACACTGTATCAGGGAGTTGAGCTCTAAGTGGGAGAGCTGTACAAAATTAAAAATGAAACTATTTTCCTGGAAGATGACAGTACAGATCAGTATCTCACAATCTTAGCCCATTGTGGGAGTAAAATGAGTACTTTATCTAGGTCCAGAAAATGTAAATCTTACTGAGATCTGCTTAAAGTGGACATTGAAGCACTTAAAAAGAAAGGGATCATCTTCTCAGTTTCATGTAGGCACACACCAGAGCTAAGTCCTGTTTAGGGCCATATGAGATCATGCTTAAAAAATTGAGAAAGACAGTGAACCTGATCATTCCAGAATTCGGTGACACATGAGACACCTCATTTGGGGTTCAGAAGTTTTCCCTCCTTTTCCCTTTTCCCTCCTTGCAAGTACAAAAGCAACAGGACTAAATCTGTCTATCTGTTATATGAGAGAGGAAATTTTTCCATTCTCAGAGATTCCTAGGATCAAAAGCCCACAACATTGTCCTGATTATGGCAATGAGTTCAAAACAAGGTTTGATTTCAAAGGTACTCAGAATTTTATGAGGGCTCAGATCATAAAACCTGTTTTAAATCATAAATACATTGCATCTAGGTAAGAGAATATCATTGCTTTTGGAAACATCCCAATGACAAGATCTAATATTATCAATGTACTCTAAAATGGTTCAGCAAACCATAACAACAAACATCTAGACATACATAAACACATGCAGAGAATGATGAAACAAATCTGACAAAATGTAAGCCATTTTAGATGTCTGCGATTGCCTCTACTGTAGTGGTTCTCAACCTTCCTAATGCTGTGACCCTTTAATACAGTCCCTCAAATTGTGGTGACCCCCAACCATAAAATTATTTTCATTGTTATTTCATAACTGTAATTTTGCTTCTGTTATGAATTATAAGCTAAGTATCTGTGTTTTCTGATGGTCTCAGGTGAGAGGGTCGTTCAACTCCTCAAAGGGGTTGCAATCCACAAGTTGAGGACTACTGCTCTACTGCCTCTTGACACACCTGTTAAACATTTACAAGATTAAAGAGTCACCTCTACCAAGCCATTTAAGCAAGAATATTCATCTCTACATAGCATCCTCATTCCTTTCCAATTGGAAGCAATCAAGTTTTGTGGGACCATTTGGCCATACTGATCAGCAATTCCAAAATTATTTCTGATAGCTTGTTCAGTGTTGCTTAACTGAAGAGATGAACCTTGCTTGGCACTTCAGGGAAGTAATGCGTTTTTGTGGCTCTGAATAGGAAAAATCATCTGAACTGTCGTCTGTATTAGGCCCAGTTCAGTTTAAGAAACCTCTGAAATGTGACATCTACAGACAATTTATGACAGTGAATACTGAAAGATTATGATTTAGACAGATACTGTTTTTAAATTTTAATTTAATTTCAAACTGCAGCATATATATCCTTGACTGGGAACTGGAATTATGTGTGTGTGTGTGTGTGTGTGTGTGTTCTATTTGCTTAGTTTTCTCTCTCTCTTTCTGTGTGTGTGGTATTTATGTTTGTGCATGCATCCACATTTGCTTGTTGCTTTAGTACTATTGTTTTCTGAAACATTTTAAATGATCTCATCTGGATGATGAGAACACGCAGAAATAATAATTTAACAACTCATCATTGCTGGAGCCAACCCTGAATGCTAAATTCAGGATTAGAGAGTGGAAAGTATTCTTCTCTTTTGGCATAACAAATGAAGGATATCATGCTCAAAATCTTGTCACATAAAAATGGCAAAATATGGGGTAAAAAGAAGAAGCATGTCCAAAGCTGGTGAGAAAATGAGTCCAAGTAATGGTTCAATGTCTTAAAAGATTAAAATTTCTTATAATTTATTTGAATTTTAATCTTTTAAACTCAGTACAGCTCAAGTTCTTTCTCTGTAAGAAAATACATTTGTTCATAGTGATACTTTCTTTTCAAGATATGATCATCCATCTAATTATATGTACAGAGTGAAAGAGAACAAAACAGTCATGTTTCTCACTAGGTATTGTGTGGATTTCTGTGACCTGCCGTTAAACATCATAGAGCAGCCTTTCTACATTGTAGGAGTTAACAAAGTCCAGATGGTATGGGGCTCACATTCCAAGGTAGTACACACAGTCCTTGACCTTCAAAGGCATGTCTTATGGACATTTTCTAAAATTGTCACACTGCACAATTGTTGTACCTCAGCATTTATTTGGGGCTTGATGTGGCTAAAGTCACCACCCATTCAGCCAGGTTCATTGTTATTTCCCATGAACATTTCATAGGCAACTATTGTGTTAATTTCATACTTAGTCACTTCAAACAGGCAGTTATGGAGGTTAAAATTATTTCAGGGTCTTATATAGGGCTAAAGTCAAGGTATGAACAGAGATCCTTTCCTTTTGGAGGCTTCACAAGAGAATCTATTTGTCTCTGTCTCCAAGTTTCCACTGGTTGCCTGCATTCATTGGTTTCTAACTCCCTCAGTCTGCAAAGTTGGCAACATTCCATCTTCAACTATTTCTCCCTCTCTACCCTCCTCTTTCTTCTTGTAATTACCTTTGTAATTACATTGAGCTCACCTAGATGATCTAGTAAAAAATCTTAAATGTTTTACAAGGGCAATACACTGTCAGTTTCAGGCATGAGATATGAACATCTTTGGGTTTTCCATTCTATCTCCAGGGTCATGTTTTGTGGAGTTGTGGATTGCCTGGCTATGGTGTAGAACTGTCTTGGTTAGGGTTTCTGTTGCTGTGAAGAGATACCATGATCATGGCAACTCTTATAAAGGAAAACATATAATTGGGGCTGGCTCATATTTTCAGAGTTTTGGCATATTATCATCCTGATGGAAAGTATGGCAGCATCCAGGCAGACACGGTGCTGGAGAAGGAGCTGAGAGTTCTACATCTTCATCAACAGGCAGCAGGAAGGAAGACCACCACACTGTGCATCGCTTGAGCATCTGAAACCTCGAAGCCCACCTCCCAGTTATACACTTCCTCCAAAAAGGCCACGCCTACTCCAACAAGGCCACACCTGCTAATACTGCCATTCCCTATGGACCTATGGGGCCATTTTCTTTCAAACCATCACAAGAAGTTTGTCATTTTTTGGTACTGCACATTATAATATGGAGGGATCTGATTTGTTGGCCAAGAAGAAACTATTAATCAAATAAAATACTCTTTCTCTGTCTCCTGCATCAGTCTTCAAAATATTGGAATTGCAAATGTAAGCCACCATGCCTGGCTAGCTTCTAAGATTCTTTTATTTTACGTCTATTTACTTGTATACATGTATGTGTGCATAGGTCAAATGTCAACTTGTGGAAATCTATCCTCTACTTCCACAGTAAATGTCAGGGAATTGAATGAACTCAAGTTTTCAGGCTTGGTGGCAAGTTCCTTTATCCACTGAGCCATCTCACTAGCCTTGAAATCTCTCTCTCTCTCTCTCTCTCTCTCTCTCTCTCTCTCTGTGTGTGTGTGTGTGTGTGTGTGTGTGTGTGTGTGTGTGTACATGAACTTGAGCGCTCCCCTTGGAAATCCAGTTCTCTTGACTGGAGTTATAGGTGGTTACAAGATTGTAAGACACCTGACATAGGTACTGGCAACCAAACTCTGGTTCTCTGCAAGAGCAGCAGGCACTCTAAATTACTGAGCCATGTCTCCAGCTCCCATGATTTTTATTAAAAGTTGCATGCTATTATCCATCCCATGACTATCAGTTTAATTTTGGTTTTAGTATAGTGTGGTTTAAATTCAAATTGCCAGGCTTCTGATCCCTGATCTGAATTCTTAATTCTTCATAGCAATTTTCTAGGGCAATTATATCTTACAGCTCAGTGCCTGTCACAGAGTAAAATTCAAATAATGCGTGTTAAATGAGTTAAATCTCTGTATGACTACTGAAAACACTAGGCATGAATCCACTTTTGATCAGGTAATGCCTTTATGCTGCAAACAACAATCCAAGACATGTTTTCTTAATAATGTGTTTGCTTTCTGTGCACAATTGTTCAGCTACTGAAATTATTGAATGGTATTTGTTAATGCTGGCAAAAAAGAGATTTATAGACAATTGGTGGTAATCAGTCACTGACCTACCACTGAAGTAAAATTGTTCACACTTCTGTGTCACAAATGATAAAACTTGCTTAATATAAAAGGACTTTCCCCAGTAGTGTTTTTATTTTATTTTTGGCAATATAAAAATATAGTAAGATGAAGCAAAAACTATTATACTGAAGTTGCACACAGCAACCCAACAGGAGGAAGAGTCCCAAGAGCAGGCATAAGAATCAGAGACCCACATGTTCTCACAGTCAGGAGTCCCATAAAATATCAAGCTAGAATCTACAATATATATGCAGAGGACTTTGTGTAGACCCACGTAGGCCCTGCTTCAGTCTCTGAGCTCATATGCACCTTGATTAGTTGATTCAGAGGGCCTTGTTCTTCCTGTGTTCTCCCTCCCCACTGGCTTTCTTAAACTCTTTCTGCCTCCTCTTCCTCTGGATTCCCTGAGCTCTAAGGGGAGAGATTTGATGGAGACCTCTCTAGAGATATGGCAGGGGTGAGGAAATGCTGCAGCTGGTGTTCTATTGCAATGGTCAGGATGAGAATGGGGGAGTCAGTTTGGGGGAACAGAGAGAGAAAAGGTCTTTGGGCAGCCTACCTGGTTTTCTGGCAGGTGTGGCCTGTGGTTTAGCAGGGGGTGCCTACTGGAGCTGGGATGGGATACAGACAAGAGTGGGTGGAGGGAGGTTAGGAGAAGATGGTCTGTGGGATGCACAGGAGATGTGGGCAGCAAGGAGGGAAGACTGTAGCTCATGTTCTCTTGCAGCACCAGAGACAAGACTGGGGGATCAGGTCTAGGGGAACAAAGAGAGAAGAGAGGGTCTGGGGGCAGCCTACCTGATTTTCTGAGAGGATGTGTGTTTTTTTTTTTAAGTACTGTAACTATCTCAGTTTATGATGGTATGGTCCTGATGTGACTTGCACCAGTAGCTCACTGAAATCCTTGACCACGACTGGATAGTCATTGCCTCTATTCTGATTTTTGTCTGTCTTTACCTTTTGGTCCTGTGACTGACCATAGTAGCCAGTTCCTATCTCAACCAATACTGAGCTATGTTTCATTATTCCATTCCCTTTTTCATATGACATCTGATAAGTTAACTGCAGAGAATTTCTGTTTTTTATTTGCCAGTTCACAAAGTTAACAAGGAAATGGCTTCTACCTTCATCAGATTTGCTGTGCCTACTTGCAAGAGATCATCAGGAGTGGACATGTTGCCTGTTGATGTTTCCACAGAAGGTAGGAGTGGAGAGAGGCTTTGGACCATCACCTTAGATTCTAGCTAATCTCTTTAGCATCTCCCAGATGTTTGTGTGTAATTGTGTTCTAATTGTCCATGGGCAGTGGTCTTTAGAGGTGCTGCAGACCATGGGAAGGTAACTGGAGGGGGGCTCTCCATCTATGTGCCTATGAGGAAAGCATCATTCACAGCAGCTACAGTCAAAGATTTATAGCCATACTCTTCAAGTAAGTCCAAGGAATCCATAGGTTCCTCAGCATAAATCTTTAGTGGAATCATACTTTGGTTTGTCATAGAGACCTTATAAAGAAGGGATAGACATGTGGAAGATATTCTTGAACAATGTCAAAACTAAAACTAAAAAGAATAAGTATGTAGCCAGGAACCAGGAAACAGAGAGTTAGGTAAAAACTGAAACAGATGTGAAAGAGTAAATATGGAATATTCTGAGTCAAATTCCTAGAAAAAGAGCTATCATTATCTATGGCTTGCTTATACTTGGGAGCGAGTGTCATGCATGGTGTAGGGTTTGAGTTATTGTTCAGTGTTAAGGTTATTTCCTACTTGTTCTTCCGGGCCATTCTGTAGCCTTTCCCACATTGATTTGGACTACTTCATATTGCAACATTAAGGTCTTCTTGTTGTGTTGTCTTCTGGTTGTGTTTGGCTAATACAAGTAACCAGGAAGAGATCTGAGAGCAGGAGAAGAGAGAAATGTCATAGTGTTTATTTGCCTGGACTTCCACTGTATTGGCAGTGATTATATTCTACTGGAGTCCTTTGCTGCTATGTAGTGGCACATTCTAGGTACCAAGTTTCCATGGTTTCACCTTCCTTCTTCCCCACCCAGATCTAAGAATAATAGTAGCTTCTCACACTTAAGACTTCCAAAGTGCTCACCTTCATTGTTGGTCCTTGTGGAGGTTTGAAAGAAAATGGCCCTGAAAGGTAGTTGCACGGAGCAGAACAAGCAATGGGGAAGAAGCCAACGGTAGCCAGTTCACGTGCTTTCCCAATCCTTAACTCATTCTCGGGTGCATTGGTTTCCCAGTTGCTGTAACAAAATAGCTGAAGGAGTAGTTCAAGAAAGGAATGGTTTATTTTGACATATTTTCAGAAGGACTTTGTTCTAGCATAGCAAAAAGTCCTGGCAGAGCAGGGCATGTCAATGCGAGCCTGAGGCTCCACACATTGTGCTTGACTAGGAAATAGACTTCAAGGTTTGGTCATCCCCTAGTGACTTACTACTTACATTTTGGCCCCACCTCCTAAAGATCCACAGCCTTCCAATATCGTACCATCATCTAGGGAAGAAGCATTTGCACATACATGAGCCTGTAGGGAATATTTCAAAGTGAAACCATAGCATACTGATGGGGAATGTACTGTGTATGTTTATCTTACTGATTATTAAATAAAATACTCTTTGGCCAATGAGACAGCAAGTAGACGGGACTAGGAGTCAAAGAGGATTCTGGGAAATGTAGTGGAGAAGTGCTGATCCAGACAGGAAGTGACATAGCAAGGAGACTCGTATTTAAGTGAAGGAGAAACAGGACGGGCCCTCTCTTTTCTTCTCCGCTCCTGCTCCAGTGGCACGATGTGATCCACCGACAAGGAGGGATGCCAACAAGGCGTCCGATAAGATAAGTCTTATAAAATATATAGATTTATGATAGTTAAGACTGAGCTAACAGATGAGAATCCTAGTCATTGGCCAAGCAGCTTTGAACCTAATACAAGTTTCTGTGTTTTCATTTGGGCCCTGACTCGGACAGGCGGCTTTCGTAAAGCTCACACGTGGCGGTGGGGCTCAGGCGGCTTTTGGCAGAAAGATTTATCATAACAGCATACAGTTAGATTAGAAACATTAATTGTACCTGAGTGTTTCTCTGGTAAAGGTTAAGGAGTTGGGAGCTTTCATACTTCTGTACCAGCTGGTCATTTCTTAAGAGTTTCCCAGAGTGGGAGGGTGTATGTGTATGGACATACAACCATCAAGCTTTTCACAGGTCTAGTGAAGTGAAAAAGTACAGGAGCCCAACAGTACTTCTCCAAAGACAGCTACAGGTGTGAGGTGTTAGGAGCAAAGCACAGGTATACAGAACACATAAAGTAGAGTCTAGAAAAGTGGGTTGAAATCCTTTTGGGGTGAGTCCAATGACCCTTTTATAAGTGAGATACCCTGCATATCTGATATTTACATTTTGATTCATAATAGTAGCAGAATTATAGCTATGAGATAACAATGAAAATAATCTTATGGTGGGGGTCCCCACAACATGAAGAACTGTGTTAAAGGGTCACAGAATTAGGAAAGTTGAGAACCACTGAGCTAGGGATCTGGCCTGAGCAGCAGCAGCAGCCTTCACACAGCCCTTGGTGGAAGTACACTAAACTTCCAGGGAAAAAAAAAAGCTGTAACGCTTTCTATAAATACCTGTCTTCAGGCTCAGGATGTGGCTGTGAGTGACATCCCGTGTCAAAGATGAGTGATGATTCCAAGGTAATGGATTTTCAGGGTGTCTTGGTTACCTCACTTCTTCTATCTGAAAGACCACACCATACACAACTGATCAGATCATCTCATGGAAAACCTAAGTCAAGCAGAGCCCACCAGTTGTGATTATAGAAAGATGGCAAACCTTCCCTGAAGTAGCACCTACTGGCTTCCAGAGATTAACCTGGGAATATGAGTCCTTATCTAGGAAGAAACTGGGTCTCCACATGAAGAAAAAGAAGACAAGAAGGGAAAGAGGCTTCAGTTATCTTCCAAGTAGAACCATGACCATTATAACTCAGGGTGGTAGTGAACATCTCTTCAAGATACACTTCTGAGGAAGATTTTAGGATAGGAGTGGTATACAGATTTTATAGATACACTCAGTAGTGAGGCTGCTTTGGGGGTTGGGTCTTTCTTGCAGCTGAAATTGCCAGAACAGTATACTTGCTTCTCTTTCTCTGCTGCTGAAGAGAGGAGGAAGCTGGTTGACAGGAGTTTAATTTTTTTTCAGGTATCATCATGAATTCTATTGGTGTGATAATAAATTTCCACTTAGCAATAATCCTGTTTAGCTTTATTTCAAGTTTCATGTGAATGATGAGTAATAACACTTCAAATTATATCAATTTTCTATATGAGAAAATATGCCGTTTTCATGACATTTTTGTTTTTTAAAAGGGGAATCAAAAGGTGATTCATGAATACATTTATAACTTATGTATGGGTTGAAAGATTTTCTGAAAAATGTTGTCATGATGATTTCACCCTGGGGAGGCTGGAAAGGTTTCAGAGTGATGGTTTTAAGTTATTTCATTAGAGGTAAGTTTGGATGCAGGTGTCAATTGCAATTGTAAAAATCTTTTCTTTTCCTTTTTTTTGGTTTTTTGAGACAGGGTTTCTCTGTATTACTTTGGAGCCTGTCCTGGAACTCGCTCTGTAGATCCAGCTGGCCTCGAACTCACAGAGATCCTCCTGGGATTAAAGGTGTGCTCCACCAACGCCCGCTCGGCAAAGGATTTTGGGTTTTTTTGGGGGGTGGGAGGGGGTAAATATCTTTTGTATTTTATTTTTTACCTGAGCTAAAAACAAGGGTTTTAGCCGGGCTGCGGTGGCGCACACCTTTAATCCCAGCACTCGGGAGGCAGAGGCAGGCAGATCTCTGTGAGTTCGAGATCAGCCTGGTCTACAAGAGCTAGTTCCAGGACATCCTCCAAAGCCACGGAGAAACCCTGTCTCGAAAAAAAACAAACAAACAAAAAACAAGGTTTTTAAGCATAACTTCATACAGAAAATATATCGTGAATAAACCTTAATGACACTCAAGCTCAATAAATACTGAATTTTGGGGGCACATGGGGCTGGTTTCATGGGCTAGAGGTCTGTGCAGTTGCACAGGGATCCAATTAGAAGGGGCCCTGCACACAATGTAATACTCTGGTGTCTTGAAAGTCTTAATGATTTTTTTAGCAATCAGCCCTGCTTTTCCATTTTGCACTGGTACCTGAAAGTTATGTAGAAAGCCCTGGATCTGTATATTAAGGCTTTTTTTATGTTTAACATATGTATGTCCCCCCCCACCCCCGTTTCTCTCTTTCCTTTTTTTTTTTTTGAGATAAGCTGGCCCAGGGCTAACCTTGAACTCCAGAGCCTCCTGTTTCTACCTCCCAAGTGCTGGGATTGCAAACATGAACGAACCATGGCTTTTCTTTTGTAGGTCTGGCTCTTCATTTTCAAGTGGCCTAAAACTTACTATGTAGCCCTGGCTAGGCAATGCTCTTCTTTTGGCACTTCATGTGTGTGTGCTCTTTAATGTATCTCAGGTGATTTTTGTATAGGAAGCACAATTGAAGAGCTAATGTTGAAGTCTTGGACAATGCTACCAGTAAATAGCACAGGATGTCTGTGGATGAGAGGACCTGGAGTTTCTAAAGTCTAGAAGATTGTTGTCTTCAATAATGTTAACGAAGGAGGTGCCTACCACGACATCTGAACATTCTTTGGTCCTATTCAGTGTAACATATGAATTTAGTGTATTTGTATTGGGACCGCTGAGCTAGTTCAGTGGGTAAAAGTTGTTGCCACCAACCTTGACAATCTGGGTTCGATTGCTGAAACCCACAATGTAGATGGAGAGAACTGACTTCCATAAGTTCCCACTGACCTGCACGCCCACATACATACATTCACAAAATAAATGAATGCAATCAACATTAATCTTTATACCAACAAGTATTTATAAATCATCTAGAATGTACAAGACACAATTCTAGGTGCCAGATAATGATTGTAAACAAAACAATGATAAAGAAGAATAAGATAAAGGACATTTGGTGGAGATCCATGCTACCATGAAATATGAAGCAGTGAATGCATCAAGTGGATATTAGAGTTTGGTGGCTGTGGTGATTTGAATGAGAAATGTCTCTGTGAGGCTCAGATATTTGAGTGCTTGATCCCCTGTTGGTGGTGCTATTTGGGGACATTCTGGAACTGTTTGGAGGTGAAACCTTGCTAGAGGAAGTTTATCACTAGAAAAGAGTGTTGACAGTCTCACATCACTTCCTGTTCAGTTTCTCTGCTTAGTGAAGACAAGAGTTCTCAGCTTCCTGCTGCCATACCTCCCTGCTATGATGGAATCTTAGCCCTCTGGAATAGGGAACCTAAATAAACTCTTTCTTCTATAAGTTGCCTTAGTCATGGTACTTTATCACAGCAACAGAAATGTAACTGATAGGTTAGGATTTTAGGTTGCAGATTAGCAATATCTCAGTAATTGCTGTGCTTGGGTGATGGAGAATTTTTGTCTGATATTGGCTATCACTACCCTAAGGCTAGGGAAGGCTTTCTGAGCTGGGAACCAATTGCTGGGCAACATCTTCACAAATGGAGTCAGCTTCCCTACTGATACTCTGATTGGTTGGTTTAATGGTTGGTAAATTCATATGCATGATAAAGAAGGACATCCAGCCCTTAGGAGGTGGAAGCAGGAAGATCAGAAATTCAAGGTCTTCCTTAGCTACATAACAAGTTTACACCAGCCTGGACTACAAAAGACAATGTCTGAAAAACAAACAAATAAAAAACCCCAAACAACACAACCTGTAACATGAGCAGACCACCAAATTTTGAATTTTTAACATTTTTTCCACAGGCATGATTTTGAGAAATGGGAGCTAATACAAAATTCATTTTCATTCTACTCTAACACTTTGATTCAGTTTGTGGGCGATAGCTGGAATACTTTTGTACATTTTTGTGAGAGTAAATTTGGTCAAGTTCCAAATTGCTTCTGACAGTTTGAAAGATTTCAAAAGTTTTTAAGAGTCTAGTTATTAATACCGAACAATGGACATACAGAGAATTACTTCCACCTTCTCATTCTTTAGAGAATTGACACTTTCTAGCTCTCTTGGCACTTCTATATGAAGAGCCACACCATTCATCTTTAAGTGGTGCAGACTCTTGCAAAAGCATTTGGTTCTCTTTTATGGGTAATATACAAAGGGCTGGGTTTCAGAGATTGCTTTTTGGTTTATATTGGGGTCTATCCCAAGCTACATTTCAAAATGAGTTCTCGCTGGCAATGGTAGCTCTATCATTTTCTATTAAAGAAGGGCATAGGGCATAAGAGCTGCACATGATTGGAGTTAAGAGGTGGGAGCCAGAACGGCAAGGTGTGCTTCAAGTTGCATTGCATGTCCCACACTACTATCTATCTTTTTGGGAGGATGCTAGAGAGGGGTCCAGAGCTGGTGAAGATTCTAAAAGAGGGTGAAAGACTCCTCCCTGACCTATCGTGTACACAAATGATAACTAGACTGGGGAGAGTAAAAAGAATGAGACTTTTTGGTCTCATGTTACAGTCCTAAGTTTCTAGCAAAATCATGTAGAACTTCAACTTTCTGGGGGCTTCTTTTATATATGTCTGTCTTGGATTTTCCTTTTCTTGCATTTTTTTCTGCCTCCCATGGTTAAAATAATGCTGTCTCTTTTAAAATTCCTGTTGAACCCAACCCCCAAAGGAATAATATTAAAAGAGGAGAACTTTGGGAGATGATTAAGCTAAAAGAACTCTGCTCTCATGGATGGGGTAGTGCCCTATAAAAGGATTGGAGGGGCTGCTTTTGTTGCTCAGCCGATAGAGTACCTAACGTGCATGATGCCAGATCACCAGCACCACAAAAAACCAGAAGTGACAGCACACATCTGCAATCCCTGCACTTTGGAGATATGGGCATGAGGATCAGAAGTTTCAAGTCATCCTCTGCTTGGTAGGGAGTTCAAGGCCAGCCTGACCTAGAAACCCAGTCTCAAAGGGAAAGAAAAAGGGAAAGGGGGCTGGAGAGAGCTAGTTAGGTTCTTTTCCCCTTCTGTCTTCCATTGTTAGACCTCCGGAAAACTCAGGCCTCCCGGGTCCCAGCCCAGGACCTTGGTCACCCCAATCACCAGGCAGATTCGAAAACTTGCTGCAAACTGCATGAGGCTTTATTGTTGTTTAATGAGCTAACCCCATGTTAGCTCGGGTCTTTCACCCACCCGCCATGGCAGATGGCTAACAAAGACAGCTCGAAGGGGCTGCAGAGAGGTCTTGTAGGGCAGCGTAAAGGGAGTGTCTAGGGGTACTCACAGGCTCAGGATTGGTGTGCCTCCAGGCTTGGAGGGCTTGCCCTGTGTTGATTGGCCAATTGGTTATGGCCCATAGGCCCTCCCAGGGTGGTTGCTATGCTCTGCCCGTCATTGCTGTGCACTTGTCCGTAAAACACACCCAGAATTGTAAAGCATAACGCTACCAGCTAACTTCTGATTGGTTCCTTGCCACGAGGCAGGGATCTGACTTTCTAGTGACTAGGACAAGGTCAGACAAGCACGAGTTCAGCTGTTATGGCTGCCGACAGGGACAGGCATCTGACCTTAGTGACTAAGACAAGGTCAGACAAGCTGTTATGGCTGCGGAAATGGGGAGCTGGTCCCTTCACCATCATGGGAGGTTTTATATGAAAAATAGTTCCTTACTATATACCTAATTCACTATATAACTAATTTCTCAGCATTTTATTTTCAAGATTCTTAGCTTCTAGAACTAAGAAAAATAAATTCAGTTTCTTATAACTGACTCAGTTTCAGTTATTTTGTTATTGCTGCACAAACATACTAAAGCATTGCTTACCTCATCCTTCAGTCTAGTTATTGCCAATCTTGGATTCTTGGCTAATCTGGCAGATATGTACAGAGGAGACCCTATGAATCTTTTCACTTCAGTCTTGAGAAACTTTTGGTCTTCAGTAGTCCCAAATTAAAATATTGTCTCGAGCCCTTACCAGGTTTTGACCTGGGAGGAATGACAAACTCAGCGAATTGGGTTTGAGTATATAAGTTTTACTTCACACTTATGTCAAAGCAACACACAAGCATAAGCAAACAACCCTAAGAACCACAGACAATAGGCTCACAGCAGGGGGCACCTCTCCTGCAGGTTCGGGCTCCTGACTTCTGTTCCTCTGGATTCAGGCGGGCGAGTCTCCTGAGGGCACTCAGCTTGATGGACTGGATGTCTCAGGTTAGCGGAGGAGAGCTCCAGGACATAGAGTTGTGGTATACTCTAAAATTCCCAGTTCTGAGCTGGTCCTTAAATAGTTCTCTAAATTGTGCTAATCACACTTTGCCACACTCCACACATTCTCACTCTTATCTACAATGGCTGCATAGTGGGCCTATACTCCCTTTCCTTTAATCTTTCTTCAGCCAGGTCTTTGCCTGCCTGGTTACAAGGCTCCTTACAAATATAAATGAATGTGGAAGTCTTCCCAGACTGAACTAACATTAATTCCCAACTTGAACAGTCCTTCGTTCATCATTATCTCTCCCATTGTCTAGGAAAGAGGCTATCACAACCTAGTATCTACAGGTGGAGTTGAATCAATGGGTGTCTTAGTTAGGGTTTCTATTGCTGTAAAGAGACAGCATGACCATGGAAACTCTTATAAATGAAAACATTTAATTGGGGTGCCTTCCATTTTCAGAAGTTTAGTCCATTTTCATCATGGTGAGACATGGTTGTGTGCAGGCAGACATGGTGCTGGAGATGGAGCTGAGAATTCTACATCTTGACTTCTAGGCAACAGAAAGTGGTCTGAGACACTGGGTATGGCCACTCCCACAGTAGCCCTCAAGACCCACCCCACAGTGACACACTTCCTCCAACAAGGACATAACTACTCCAGCAAAACCACACCTCCTAATAGTGCCACTGCCTATGAGCTTATGGGGACAAATTTCATTCAAACTACCACAATGGGGCATACTTTGGGTGTTGCACAATATGTGTAAAGAACCCCATCTTATGTCTTTTAAAGTCATACCCCCCCAAGTGTTTCCAAAGAAGAGAAAAATCTCCAAAGTCCTTTAAACATGATAAGATTCTGTGATTCTAAATTTCTACCAAGTCCTATTTTGGAGATTACATAAATTTTCAAGATTCTTTCCATATTTTGGATGATTTTACCTACTGATGTTCTTTGTGAACAAAATTGACTGTGCCTCTCATTCTTTGTGTATGTGTGTGGTGTACACATGTGCTCAGTGTGTGTACGTGTATGTGTTTATATGTGAAGGCCAGGATCACTATCAGCTGTCTCTATCGATCTCTATTTTTTGTCTTAAAATATCCGTTAATTCATTAATTTTTTCAATCACTCATATGTATCTATCTAAGTATATGTGCACATATGTGTGCAAATCTGTGTGTTCATGATCAGGTATCCTCCTCTGTCATTCTTTGCATGTTATTATTTAGGCAGGGTCTCTCCAGGAACCTGAGGCTCTCATCTTGGAGCTAGAGTCACAGGATTTGCAGAGATACCAGGGTTATTACATGAGTGTTGGGATGCTTATAAAAACTGAGCCATCTCTATAACACCTTTATCTTTGAGATAGGGTTTTTCAGTGAACCTAGAGCTCACCAACTCAGCAAGACTAGCTGGCCAATAAGTACCAAGAATCCTTGTCCCTGCTTCCCCAGTGCTGGTATGCCACACAACTTTCTTTTTCTTTCTTTCTTTTTTTGTTTATTGAGACAGGGTTTCTCTGTATAGCTTTGAAGACCAGGCTGGCCTTGAACTCACGGAGATCCATTTGCCTCTGCCTCCCCAGTGCTGGGACACAAGTCTGATAGCATCTTGATTTGAGATTTCTAGTCTCCAGAACTATAAACCAATACTCTTCTGCTAGTTTTAACCACCCAGTTTGAGGTACTTTATAGCACTTGGGAACCACAGGGACTCATCTCCAACTCCTGGTGGTGATACTTGTCCATCATCTCCTATATCAAGTTTGCAGCAAATGTTCAAGGGTAGCACATTTAAGAATGTATGCAAACTCTTGGATGGCTCAGTTAGTGAAGTCCTTATGGACATGAGTGTGAATCCCCAGCACCAACATAAGAAAATTGTGGGGCAACCAGGCAGTGGTGGTGCACTCCTTTAATGCCAGCATGACTTTTCCTAGGACACATGAATAAATGTCTAGTCACTTCAGAGAGGACACTCTGGTCTCTCCCATCAGACCAAAGATATACTTATACTCATCTAGCTTGCT
Organism: Cricetulus griseus; assembly: GCF_003668045.3. Lineage (NCBI taxonomy): Eukaryota > Metazoa > Chordata > Mammalia > Rodentia > Cricetidae > Cricetulus > Cricetulus griseus. Next base: position 124,104,753 of record NC_048604.1, on the reverse strand, counting down.
GAACTAATAAATTTATTGATGTTCCCCATAGTAGAATGTGAAAGGGCTTAATTACAGGAACATAAATGACTCCAAGGCAGCTGTATCTTCAAAAAGGCCTCCCCAGCACCCTAAGTACCTCCAAAGGGTGCATCCCTACGTGGTAGGGTCCTGCAGGTAGGTGTCTCCCACCCTGAGTTATTTACCACTAATTTAACTTGGGGGAGGTGCATCTCATTCTTGCTAATTTCTGTGTTTTGAAATCATGTAAATTTCCCCAACTTTTTGAGCTTTATCATCCTTCTATCTCCTTCTAGGAGGTGATGTTTTACTTTGTAGCCAATTGCTATAGAATGAATGTACACTATTTCTTACAGGCCTCTTTCTTTTTCTTCAGTCCCTTTTATCTTTGCTCCTTTCTATCTTTCATTTTTTCTCCAAAGCCATGGAATGATACAAGTAAATGGAGAAGGCAATTTATGGGATTTAGTTTTTCTTTCTTTTTTTTTTTTTTGGTTTTTTCGAGACAGGGTTTCTCTGTGGCTTTGGAGGCTGTGTTGGAACTCGCTCTGTAGACCGGGCTGCTCTCAAACTCACAGAGACCTGTCTGCCTCTGCCTCCCTAGTGCTGGGAGGCGTGTGCCACAATGCCTGGCTTGGGATCTAGATTTTTAAAAAGTACTTTCAAGTGAATAATATGAATAGTGATGGATTCTCTAATTTTCCATGTGCCTCAGAAACAACTGCCAACAAAGAGGAGGCAAAAGGAGGAGGAGGAAGAGGGGGAGAAATATCTCACCAGTGGTTTTGTAGGTGAAGGATTTGTCATGAGTAATCAGGTTCATATTTAGCTATGGTTTATATATACACACAGCCACATACACACATTCATATTTTCCCCCTAAATTTTTAATTCATTTTTTGAAAATTTTATATGTGAGTACTATATTTACATTATTTTCACTAGCCCATCCTCTCTGCCTCCACAATTCCTCTCATACCCCCACCTGTCTTTCAAGTTCAGTACCTCAAGCTGGCCATGATAGGACATGGAGGGGCAGGCATGAGGATCTCTATGAGTTTGAGGCCAGTCTGGTTTACAAATTGAGCTCCAGGCCAAGACTATGTGTAATAATGAGACCCTGTCTTCAAAAAAAAAAACTACAAAAATAAAAGCAAAATTTATGATCTCTTTTTCTAAATTCACAGAGGGGTGTAGAAAGGAAGGGAGGGAGGAAAGGAGGGAGGGAGGGAGGAAAGGGAGGGAGGGAGGGAGGGGAGAGAGAGAGAGAGAGAGAGAGAAGAGAGAGAGAGAGAGAGAGAGAGAGAGAGAGAGAGGGAGGGAGAGAGAAATTGTAGTTCCTTATCTAGGGGTGGGATCCTCTAAGATTTCCTCCATCCATCCATGTTTGGATGTCAGGTGGTGCCATCATTGTGCAGGTCTTGCTGAGGAGAGTATATTGTTGAGATTTCATGGGTGCAGCTTCCCTGTCACATATAGAAGATGAGGTCTGGCAGCAGAGTTCCCAGTCCTTTGATTCTTACAGTCATTCTGCTCACCTTCCGAGAGCCTTACATATAGGGATTGTGGAGTGGATGTATCATTTGGAGATGGGGACCTCTATGGTCAGTTTTTCTCCACATTTTGACAGGTTGTGGAACTCTGTAGTAGTCCCCATCTGCTGCTAGAAGAAGCTTTTTGATGAGGAGTGAGGACCACACTTACCTGTGGGCCTAAGGATAGGTATTTAGAATGCAGTTAGAAATTACACTGGTTTAGGAAATGGCAATAGTAGGTTCTCCTGTAGGATCCATGACTGGTTTACAGTGACAGGCATGAATTTCTTCCTACTTAACAAGCTTGAAATCCAATTGTTGGCTGCTGGCTATTTTGAAGTTACTTAAAAGTAGTAACTTTTCAATTTGAGAATTAGATGGGTGGCATTGTCTCTATCCTCATTGTTTTGTGTGACTGCTGCTGACTTATTTCCCTAACAAAAGGAGACCATTTAAAGTAATTGACATTCTGAAAATTTAAATCAATGATGTTGCCCACTAATCCTAATCAGCCAAAGTTAAGAAATTTAGTGCTTTTCTCAGAGCCAGGGTGGCAAATGTCAAAAAAGCTTTTCCATCACAGCCGTGTAAATTAATTCTCAATGACAAGAAAAAAGGAGGGAAGACTCTATTATGTTCACGCTCAGAGCTTAAAAGGACAAAATTTACTAAAACAAATACCAAGTGACATCTTCTCAAATGGGGAGCACTAATACACTTAGAACCTTTTTGCTGGTGTGAGAACTGGAACTAGAAGACATTATTGGGATTAAACTGTCAGACAACAGTTTATGCTGTTTAATCCATTGTTTTGAAGAGGGACTACAAGTAGAACTCTCTTTCCAGGGCTCTGGGGATGCTCACATCTGTCCTCGCCTATGTTGCAGGCATGTCAAGAAATCTTCTGAAACCAAATGGAGGGTGCCATAGGATTCCTTGAGGACACTGGAGGTGAGTGTCTAGTGCATGTCCTTATTTAAAAAGTTAATGAAAAAATTTCAACTGCATAGGAACTAAGTAAAAAAATTCAATTGGTGCTTGGTTAGTGAGGCAAAGGATTTGTCCCAGTGAAAGAAAACCCAGGGAAAATTATTTGAATTGTGCTCTTTACGTATGATGAGATCCTGCCTTAATTTTGGCCAGAACAAATGTATCTGCTGGTTTATTATTTTTTCTTTGCTTCCTTTTATTCAAATGGGTCACAAACTCCTGGTTTTGACAAATTCAACTGTTATCTCTTAGAACTATACCTATACCCCTGATGCTATGTGGCTCAGGTGGGCTAAAGACACCCATGGGGCAGCCTGGGTCCTCACAGTCCAGTTTGCCTGAAGCATCCCCAGGTACCAATATGATGAGCAAGTATGTATGGTGGTGAAATGTGAGAGAAAGAGAATCAGAAGGCTTCATGTACTGTGGTAATAGGCAGTTCTGAAGAAGCAGGGATGTTGAGGAATGGGGGTGGCATGTGGCCCTGCCTGCTGCCTAAAGCCATATATGGGTCTGTGACAGCCAGGGTCCATGTTGACATCTATGACCCATGCTTCAACAAGGCCACATGGATGCCAGGGGTATGGGCTACCACCTGTGGCCATTTTGATGTTCAAGGGCTGTGCTGCCACTGGGGCCATGTTGATCTGAGTGGTCTGTGCTGCTACGGGGGGGGGGGGTCATAGGAACCATGTGTGTTGAAATCTGAGGGATGTCCCTCACTGGCTCTGGGATAGCTGGCTCTGTCCTTCACTGGACATTGTCAGCACTCTGAAGAACTGGCCCCAATGGCATGGGTCTATGAGAGCTGGCTCTGCCTCTCACTTGAGTGGGTGATCCCAGTGGCCAGAATCACCAGCTTAGCTACCACCCAGACCCACATCTTGGGCCTTGGGTTGGCCTACCCTAACAGCTGCCCCATCTATGACCTGCTGAAGGGCATGAAGGGATTGGTCCTGCACAATGATAACTGCAAGATCACCATGACTCCGGCAACAACAGGATAGCTGAGGGGAGTTTTGATGAGGGCCCAGTGACAGTGGTGTATGAGAAATTAGAGGCCTTGGACCAGACCTTGAACATTTTGCAGGGAGGGCTAATTAGACAAAAGGGGTATACTGCATGACACTCGGCAGCTTCCAGTGCCACTAGGATGAATGAAGAGGTGTTGGAAAGATGGAGGAGAGAGGTGGGTTTTTTGTTTGTTTTGCTTTTAATTAATTTGGGAGGCAGGGGTGAGGGCTGGACATGCAGGGCCTGGGAGGTGAGCAGGTTTGGGTGCATAATGTGAAATTTTAAAAGAATCAATAAAGAATTATGTTAATAAAATTATGCCTGAAGTACTCTATCCAAATTTAAATGTTTAATCATGCTGATCCCCTCCCCCCAACCAAAGAACTCAAGGGAGACTCAACCTAAAGGACAACTGCTAAGTTAGCTATATAGATCAGGGTTTGATTCTTGAAAATTCAATGGAAATAGTTTAGATAAAATAGATTCAATAAGGGAGACAGAGAGAAATGAAAAGCATTTCTGGAGGATAGACAAGACCACACTGGAACTCATTATAGAAGCAGCCAAAGAGCAGTTGAGAAGCAATATCTGATATATAACTTAATATCCAGAAGTCACTTAATGTTAACTCTTCAGCAACACACATCCAGCCAAAGAATTTGGCTTGCAATTGTACTTTTTTTTTTTTTTACCTTAGCTGTTTTTTAATTTTTGTAAGTGTTTCTTTGGAGGCAAAAATAAATGTTAGAATAAAACTGAATTTATCGAGGACATTTACTTGGATTAATTAGGTAACAAAAGCATTTTTCAATTGCTAATTTACTAAGCAATGCCACTGGAATGCTGAATTACTTTAGTTTTATTATGATGATCAAAGGAGATAAATGCAGGCCTAGCCACATTGGAAAGAGAGAAGAGGCAACAGTCACTTTTTGCATAATTACTGGCATTTGTTATGCTTTCCACAAAAAATGCTATCTTCATTTTTTTCTAAAGACTGTTTTCTTTACTTCAGAGTCTGTTCTTTAGGACTATTTATCACCCAAGTTGTCCTGATTTACCCAGAAACATGTAGAGTACCACTATACTTTTCATTAGTCAATTTAATGAATGTAATTTTGGTTCACAGTGTTAATTAAAAAGTGTGTACTTTATTTTTAAAAGTATGAAACTTAAAGAAACAAACAAATTTCTTAGTTCTCTCAGGAGTAGGAGAACCCAGAGCTCAAAGTCAGGCTGAGTTACATTGCCAAATCCTGTTTGAAAACAATTATGACAGAAAAACCTCTGTTTCCAAGTATCAGGTTAAATGAATGACTAGAAGCAGGATTGAAAATTTAGTATCATGAGATTCAGATGGCTTTTGATAACGAATGATCAGGAATTATCCTATCCTGTTTAAGAAGACAAATGCTTAAACACCGTGACATTTTGGAAGGAAAATGTAAAAAAGAAAGGAAGTTTGCCTGAAGGAGAAAGGATTAAAGAAAAAGCTGCCAGATCAGATATTCCATCATTAGAAAATGAGTGGGAATCTTATTTTTTCTTGGCTTTAAAAATAATTTCTTTGCCAGCTCTAAACATAGTTAACCTGGAAGAAAAAGGATTAATTTTTCTAAATGACTACGTTTAGTAATCTCCCTGAAACTGACATCTTAGAAATAAAGACAAGAATCCAATGAAATCTCTGGGGTTCCTGATCCCAAAATTATGAGACCGTTTTAATGAAGTACTTAAAATATACTTATAAAGAACCAATTAATATAAGCATAGTGGATTTAAATAATACATATACACTGAATCTGTTTCTGTAAAACATAGCTGTTCTGTTATTTTTTGTTGTTTCTAAACGAGAAAGGTGCCATAGACAATGCATATAAGAAATGCAACTTTTTTAAAACGAGGGAGCCTGTTGTCTTCTGCCATCACCACCGCACCCAAAAAATAAATAAAAAGCCTACAGCCCAATACCAATTTGCATGGAAATCTTTAGATTGATGCCTCTGAACATTACTGCGGTTTTAACAAGACAGCAGCATATCCAGGTAGTTAATGTAGCAGAATCAGGGCGCAGGCAGCAACTTGCATCGAT
>NC_048604.1:123447404-123478622 GCF_003668045.3 Cricetulus griseus | reverse complement strand
GCTTAAGATAAAAATGGACTGTGCCTCAATCTCCTGGATGCCAGGCTGTTGATAACCACTGAAGTTACCAGACTGTTTGCCATCAGGAGCAGAAGAGCTATAACTTTCTGTCCTATGAGTACCCTGGAGTAGGGTGTACAATTCTCCTTCTGTAGAAGGTGGGCCAAGGAAGTAACAGAGTAGAGAAACAGGGACCATAGGCAAAGACAAAGAAATCATCTTTGGGTATACCCTTTATATCTGGGTACAAGGAATGACAAAGAACACATCCTTAAAGTCTAGAATGATAAAGTGAGAGGCTGAGGAGGGTCTCTGAGAAAGCAGAGTATAAGGGTTTAGAACCAGCTGGTGGATAGGGAGAACTGCTTCATTAATAATTTTGATGCTCTGGTCAAGGCTGTAAAAGACATCAGATTTTAGAATGGGCAGGATAGGAGTGCTCTAGGGCATGAGAGAGGGCTGGAGAACCTTTGCTAAGAAGGCATTGTATGGTAGGATTTAGGCCTGTCTATGCTTTAAGGTGATAGAGAATTGATAGCAACAAGGTTAGGAAGTAGGGTCCCAGAATAAAATCTTAGTGGAGTAATGACAGCAGGCCATAGAATTAGATAAAGTGACTTTTGGGTTAATAAGGGAATCTGGAAGATAATACAGTAAAGCTTTAGTTAACCCTGTGGGAAAGGGGGCTCTTGAGGCTATAAGAAGAAGGAAAATACACGAGGGAGTTGGATAAAAAGACAAGAAAAAATGTAGTTTATCTAAAATATCTTTACTCTGAAATAGGGAAGGGCAACTGGATTTAATGGGGAAAAGGGAGTGAGTGATAAAGTGGCCTCAGAAAGAAGGGAGGAGCAGGGCATTAGCCCTGGGCTGGTGAGGGTAAGTGCCCTTGATCCAGAGGGTGTCCCCAAGTACTTTGAAGTTAAAGAGAATGCCCAGATCACGATGGATAGATGTCCCCGACCAAGTGATGGCTCCTGAAAGGGTGTAGGAAAACTGTCTGGTGCACTAGTCTGACTTTGTAGAAAGAAAATGTTGAACAGGAAACTCGGAGAGAAGTATACTTTTGCCCACTAGCAAAGAGAAGCAAGTGGGTTTGTACAGGGGACAAGCAGTTGAAAGGATGGACTCTATATCTGGAGGTGGCAGAAGCCAGCAAAGGCAAATGACCTGCACCACAGGAAGAGTGAGTAGGTAGTTTGGTTCAATTAAAAGGAGGGAAGAGGTTGCCGGGAACCCAGGTTTCCCTCTGGGTTTTGCCACTAAATGTATGTGTGTGCAGCAAAACCACCAAATAAGACTACTCTATGGGTAGAAACAGGTTACTGGGAACAAAATGCTATGCTGTCTGCTGGGAATAGACTGCAACAGCTAAGTGGAGAAGGCAGGCAGAATTTTTTTGACAGTCAGCAGGCTGGGGTTTGAGCTGATGCATGCTGTTCGGGTTAATTGGGAACTAGATGCACTTTGTCTGTAGCAGTTAACTGTTAAGATAGGAGGGTTTTTGTTTGTTTTGTTTTGTTTTGGTTAGATAAGTGGAAGGTCCCCATCATACAGTTATTGAGAAATGCTGGGTTTAGGTTTCTGTTTCCTGGGAAGAACTGGAATGGTGGTACTCAGGTCACCATTATAAGACATTGTCACCTGCACTGCCGTATTGGGGCCTGCTTTGTGCATAAGAATAGGTAAATATTTTCCAGCATAGGTTTGTATTATTTATCTTGAAAAATACATTATAGTAAAAACAATGAATGGGATACTCATTCATCACAGCAACAAAAAGATAACTAAAACAGACTAATAAAAATATATACTGGATACCAAGCCTTTATTTAACTACTTAATGAGTGAACTAACCAGGAGGATCAAAAAACGGAAATAAAGTTCTCTTAATAGTTAGTCCAAGCAGAAGAGAGGATTTTCTGCCTAGAAGTCTCTCAACCAGTAACTCCCAAATAATTGTTTCCACAAGGCTTCATTAGCTGATTTCTGGGGGAGATTGTTGTGGTGATTTTAATTAAAAAGTGCCCCCATAGGCCCACAGTGAATGGTACTATTAGGAGGTATGGTCCTGCTGGAGGAGGTGTGGCTTTGTTGGGGGAAGTGTGTCATTGGGTGTGGGCTCTGAGGTTTCAGAAGCTCAAACCAGTCTTAAGGGCTTATTGTCTCTTCCTGCTGCTCAGATGTAGAACTCTCAGCTATCTCTCTAGCACCATGTCTGACTACATTTATCCATGATTCCTGCCATGATGATAATGGACTAAACCTCTGAGTCAGCTCCAATGAAATGCTTTCCTTTATAAGAGTTGCTGTGGTCATGGTGTCTCTGCACAGCAATATAAACCCTAAGACAATTGTAAACATATTTGATCATGTCTTTAAGTAGGTTATCTTGGACTGCTAGCCCCCAAATCATGTCATGGAGACTTATTATTGGTTATGAATGCCCAAACTTATTATTGTCCCTCCAAACTTTATAACTTAATATAACCGTTTCTCTTTATCTATGTTTTGCCTTGGGGCTTTTTACCTTTCTTCCATTCTCTATGTCCTACTTACTTGCTTCCTCTGTGTCTGTCTGGCCAGCAGATGTTTGGTTGGCTGGACCCTGGCATCTCCTCCTCATTCTCCCTCATTCACTGGAGCCTAGATTCCTCTTCCTATTTATTCTCTCTGTCTGACAGCATCATCTACCCTTCTATTACATAGCTATTAGCTGTTTAGCTTTTTATTAGAGTAATCAGATGCCTTAGGCAGGCAAGGTAATATTAAAGTAATATTCCACATCCATGTCATGGTATTTATTTGAAATTTCTCTTCATCTACATCTGCTACTTATACTCATTCAAAACCAAAGTATGGTTATGGTAGATCATTCCCAAGACTGTATAAAACAACAACAACAAAAAAACATTTTTGACTTTCTTGTGTTTTCTATTAGATTCACTTAGGAACTCACAGGTCCTTGTATGTAATAATATAGTGGTGGTTTGAATTAGAATTAGGGTCTGCACCCTCCCCCACCATAGGGTTTTGTATTTGAAAGCTTAGTCATCAGGGAGTAGAAACACTTTGAAAGGATTAGGAGTTGCAGTCAACTAGGTCCAACTGACTGTGGGTCAATTCTTGAACTGTTTTATAACTGTGGCAAGTCACCTGTTCTCTAGTTTAAAGAGGCCATGAAAACCCCACTCAATAGATTCTATCCAGTGTCCAGCTTACAAACAGGAGGGTTAATACACAGGAAATATTTCCTCAAAACTTTCAAGCAAAACCACAGTCAATCAAGGCCTTTGACTTATGCTCACTCAGATGGAACAACTGGTTAAATGGAGGCTTGAGAAGCCAGAGGTGACTCTCATGCCCAAATAACACCAAGGATTAGAGCATCAACTTTCCATAACAGCACAATGGTACACACATACACACACACACACACACACACACACACACACACACACACACACACACACACACACAACCATGGACACACATTTTGGCCACCTGAAAGGAAGTATAATGGAGAACTAAAATAATTGGTATGTTGATTTTAACAATTCAAGTGATAATTCTCCGAAATTAGACTTAAATCTAGCCATATAAGATATTATTTGGACTACTACTCACTAATTATTTTCTTTGTGATAAAAAAATTCTGGGGGTGAGGTAGGAGAAAGACAAGGGGAGAAGATGAGGAGAGAGGAGGACATGAGGGATAGGAAAACTGAGTCGGGGGAAGAACAGAGGAGAGCAAGAAAAGAGATACCTTAACAAAGGGAGCCATTGTAGGTTTAAATAAAAACCTGCTACTAGGGAAATATCCAGATATCCACAAGGATGACCCCAACTAACAATCTAAGCAATAGTGGAGAGGCTACCTTAAATGCCCTTCCCCTATAATGCGATTGATGACTACCTTATATGCCATCCTAGAGCCTTCATCCAGTAGCTCATGGAAGCAGAAGCAGAGCCCCACAGCTAAGCACTGAGCCATACTCCTGGAATCCAATTGTAGAGAGGGAGGAGGGTTGAGCAAAGTGTAAGGAAAACGGGCCAGCTAAAGAAACACACCCTGAGCAGAGCCAACGAAACACACTTTGGCTCTGGAATCAGAGCCAGTGAAACAAATACACCCTTATCTTGCCCTCTTCTGTTCTTCCCCCAAGTCAGCCTCCCTGTCCCATCATGTCTTCCTCACGCTCCTCTTCTCCCCTGCTCATTCTCCTAGTTCCCACTCCTCTCCCCCCAACTCCCAATTTGCTCAGGAGATCTTGTCCCTTTCAGCTTCTCCAGGGGACCATGTATGTCTCTCTTAGGGTCCTCCTGTTTATCAGCCTCTCCAGCAGCCTTGGCTGCAGGCTGGCAATCCTTACTCTATGTCTGAAACCCACATATGAGTGAGTACATACAATGCCTGTCTTTTTATGACTGGGTTACCTTGCTCAGAATGGTTTCTTCTAGTTCAATCCATTTGCCTGCAAATTTCAAGATTCCATTGCCTTTTATTCTGCTGAGTAGTACTCCATTGTGTAAATGTACCACATTTTTTCTATCCATTCTTCAGTTGAGGGGCATCTAGGTTGTTTCCAGGCTCTGGCTATTACAAATAGTGCTGCTATGAACATGGTTAAATACATGCCCTTGTTGTAGGAATGTGCTTCTTTTGGTTATGCCTAACAGTGGAATTGCTGGATCTTGTGTAGACTGATTCCCATTTTCCTGAGGAATTGCCATACAGATTTCCAAAATGGCTGCACGAGTCGGCACTCCCACCAGCAGTGGAGGAGTATTCCCCTTCCTCCAATCCTCTCCAGCATAATAGAGGGAGACATTGTAAGTTCAAAGAGAAATCAGGCACTAGGGAAATGTCTGGAGAGCTACAAAAGATAACAACAAATAACAATCTAAGCAACAGAGGAGAGGCTACCTTAAATGTCCTCTCCTGATAATGAGATTGATGACTAATTCATATGCCCTCCTCCAGCAGCTGGTGGAAGTAGAAGCAGACACCCACAGCTAAACCTTGAACTGAACTGAAATCCAGATGCAGAGAAGAGGACTGATGAGCAAAGGGGTCCGTACCAGGATGGTGAAACCCACAGAAACAGCTGACCTGAACAAAGGAAAACTCTTGGTCCCCAGACAGATGGCTGGGAAACCATCATGGGACTGATCCAGACCTCCTGAATGTGGGTGTCAGTGAGGAGACTTTGGAAATCTATGTGGCCTCTTGTAGTGGATCAGTACTTTTCTCCACCATAGGAATGGACTTTAGGAGCCCATCTGACATGGAGGGATACTTCTTGAGTCTAGACACAAGGGGGTTGGCCTAGGCCCTATCCCAAAGAATATGACAGATGTTGAAGACCCCCCTATGGAAGGCCTCAACTTACCTGGTGAGCAGAAAGGGTATGGGATTGGTAGCCCATTAGTTGGGGGGGGCAGGGGAGAAGGGGAGGGATTAGGACTTGGATTGACATGTAAAATTATTTTCTTTCTAATTAAAAAAAAAAAGAAATACACCCTGACCCTAAAATTAGAGCCAAAAGGCAACAAAGGAGCATTGAAAAGAAACACACTTTGGCACTGAAACCAGAGCCAAATCGGACCCTAATCCTGTGCAGAAAACCAACCAATCCCTGAGCAAGATATCTAGCCATTCTGAGCTCAGGGATTGAAATCTGACCAGTCCCCACCCTGGAAATCTCTATGGAAAATTCTGCCCCCTCATGAATCTCTATATAAACCCTGTGCCTCTTCAGCTTCTGGCTGTTTGGGCTATCCAACTGTAGTCTGCCACCATGCAGAGGTCAGCCACTTTTCTTGATTCTTCCCTCCCAATAAATCACTTGAATGAAGATTGGGTGAGACTTTATCACCCCAGATCAGAGACAGCAGAGACCACCTTCTGCAGAGCAGAATGGAGCCGAGCAGGGCTTTAACATTTTTCACTATGGGGGGTGGAAGTGTGGGTGGATCTTTCCCTGGCAGTTGTTAAACTTTGCTCTCCAGGGGAGGAGGGCTGAACTGTAACAACTTCACTGGGGAAACCCTTTCCTGCAGGAGCAGAGCTGATACATTGGGGAAGACTTTCCCTGAAGCAGAGCTGTCAGCTGCTATGCTTACTGTGACCTGTGGTATTCCACCACTCCTGATTGCCAGAACACCTTTCCATCAAAGCTGTAACACTCAGTATTCTGTGACTCCCAATGCCAGAATCTATCCCTGTCCATCCCATCCAATCTCTCCAAATGCTTACACAAAGGGGTCAGACTGCACTGGGGAAACCCAGAGAAAAAGGCGAGCTGAGCAAGTGAGAGCACATGGACCCCAGTCCTAAAACTGGGGAACCAGCATTGGACTGAACCAAGTCCTCTGAATGTGGGTGCCAGATAGGATTGCTGGGCTGTCTATGGGACCTCTAACAGTGGAACCAGTGTTTATCTCTAGTGCACAAATGGACTTTGGTAGTACATTCCCTATGGAGGGATAGTCTCTCAGCACAGATACATGGAGGAGGGCCTAGACCCTCCCCAAATGATGTGACAGGTGTTGTTGATCCCCCATGGAAGCCCCCATCCTCCCAGTGGAGTGGATGAGAGGTGGTGGGAGGCAAAGGAGGATCAGTGGAGCTTAATCTTCATACTAGGTCTCCAAGAAGCCTCCCCAAGGAATCAAACCAATTTCCGGAACATAGGAAAGGTTTGATTTTTTATAACTTTTAGGGGTAGTGGTAAGTCTCTCATCATGATATTTGTTTAACAGGACAAAGCATGCAGGCACCAGATATCATAAATTTGAGAGTTTCCAGTTCAAGCCACAGACTGTCTCTGAATTTTCTGTCTCAGGGAGAGCTGCAGGTAGGTGTAGCCTGATTCAGGCTATGATTCTCCATTTGGCCATGCTATTTGGGGAGTACAACCTTGCTAGAGGAAATATGCCACTAGGGGTGGGCTTTGACTTGAAAAAAACACTTGCAACTTGTACTCTCTGTTTTGTGCTTGTGTTTTGAGATGTAAGCTCACAGTTTCCTTTCCTGCTGCCATACAATCCACTTGCTGTCATGTATGCCTACTGTTATGGACTTGTCCTTTTGGAACCATAAGCTAAAATAAACTCTCTTCTGTAAGTGTCTTAGTCATGGTATTTCATCACAACAGAAAAGTAACTAATACAGATACCAAAGATTACAAAGCAAACAGGATTCAGGACAGAATCATTTTCCTTTAGTTTTTAATAACATGCATTCATTTTCATTTAGTTACAGAGGAATTATATATTCACTGTAGATCATTTGGGAAATAAAAAATTAAATTTACACATACAAGCAAAACTCATGAAGAAATCTGAACACTAGATAAAACATAACAACTGTTAAAATTTTTGTGTATTCCCTTCAGGAATATGTAAATATAAATACACACACAATATATATATTTATATATATATGTATATATAAATGCCTATGATAATACATTCAGAAAATCGTGACTACTATATCTCACATAATACATTTCCTTTGTGCATTCATGTTTTCCAAGGAACAATGTAGTGTTAATACTTTCACATAAGTCAAATCTTCTTTTTTGAGTCTCAGGTGTTGGATCTTCCCAGCATTGACAGGAGGAAGGGGAATATGGCCTAACAACTTTGCAAGAATACTTTGACTTAAAACAAAATAGACTTGTATTATTTTGGTAAAAGAACTACACTATGGAACTTACAAACTTCTGATATTTGAAAACTAATTATAAGTTTCAGATTCCACAATTTATGTATTTGAAAAGCAATCATGGCAATGAGATTACATTATTAATATGGAGTTTCAAAAACAAGAATGACTACCCAGGGCTTTCTAAGCTCTTTGCTAAATCAGGCTACTGTGTCAAAAATGTATTCTAAGTTGCTTGCAAATCATTTAACTCTGCCCCTTTTGTGTAGGATAATTGTTCAGTTTCCCAGTAGAAGAGGGGAAATAGGGATGGGTAGTAACCAATGATACCCTGGGGTCATTGCCTTTCTTAATCTATGAATTTTTAGTTAAGACACACTTTTAGTCTTATATAACTACTAATTAAAGTTTCAACATGGAAGAGAGAATTCTTTCCCTGGCTTTTGGTACTACTTTAAGTTCAGGGCTACAATTGCTGATTGAGTTGGACTAATGAGAGGAATTAGAAACTTTTCTTAGCCAAACCTACATTTGTAAACCAAATAAATGCTTTTAATCACACCAGAAGGAAATAGGAAACAGAAACCACCAAATAAGGGTGGGTGCAAGATATTTTGAGTGATAGTTATAGTCTGTGTTTGGAGTCGAACGTGGGCCTTGCTTCTGGTAAGTACCCTTTTTAGTTCTTTTCAGACAAAGTAAAAGAGTTTCTAGTTTCATGGGTGTGTGTGCACTTTGAGGCAATGTGAAATATGCATAAACTAATATTTATCATAACTACTTTAAATGATTAATAATTGTGAAAGGTTTTGAACTGTTCCTTCAAGGTAAATAGCAGATTTTTATTTTGTCCAACTGTGTAAATAAGACCTTGAAATCCTATTTGTATTAGTTTGTACAGATGCAGCATTTTTGTGGCTGAGTGCTGCTCTATCATTTAGAAATAATAACGTGTATTTAACCAGTAGCCTAGTGATTTGCATTGTCCCTGGCAATTTTGCCATTAAAACATGCTACAACAATCTTTACTATAATGCTCCCTAAAATAATGAAAATTGCTGAGTCCATTTCATCATACTTAACATTTTGATATATATTGAGAATCTTCCTTCAAGAAACTATCCTTTGACAAATGGCTCAACAGGTAGAGGCATTTAATGTTTAAACCTAACAACCTGAGTTGAATCCCTGGAGCATATAAAATTGAATGGTGACAACTAGAATCCTTCAGTCTCTACCTATGCCATGGCATTTCTAACACACATAGACACACACACACACACACACACACACACACACACACACGCACACTAATAATGATGATTACAATGATAATAAGAATAAATTTATTACATTTACTTATTGATGGGTGGGCCAAGAAGGAGGGCATCATGCAACTGTGCCTTTGGTGATCAAAGGATACTTTGTGAGAGCTGGTTATTTTCATCCCCATTTGAGTTTTGGGAATTGAACTTAGATGCCTGTCTTGGTAGCAAGTGCCTTTACCTGTTGAGCCATATCTACGGCCCCAATAAACTTTTTTTAAAAAAAATTACAATAACCATTCAAATAAAAACTTTTTCAGCAACAACATAAAGGACTACTGCCTATCACACTTCTTTTAAAATGTATTTGTCAGTGTGTGTGCCCCAGCTCATGTTAAATGTATGAGAGTGTGTGTGTGTTTGTGTGTTTGTGTGTGAGTCTGTCTGTCTGTCCATCTGTCTGTCCACCATAGCACACACATGGAAGTCAGGGCCAACCTCAGAGAATTGGATCTCTCTTTCTACCCTATAGGTCCCAAGGATCAGATTCAGGTTATCAGGCTTGGTGGCAGTTGCCTTTATCAGCTGAGCCATCTCAATAGCCGGGTCTTGCCATTTCTAGAGTGGTTGTATCAGGGTTCATTTCTATTACCCACCCACCAGCATCCAGGTTTCTTCAGACAGGCTTTAAAATAACCACATTCATACCATCTAGCTTCACCATCTCCAATAGCTTTCTTCCAGCGGTTCTCAAACTTCAGCGTGTATAAGAATCACCCAAGGAGTATATTCAGATGTAGACTGTTCATCCTACACCCAGAGATTTTCATTTAATAGGCCTTCGGGGGGGCCCTGGGAATTTTCATGTTCAGAGTTGCCTGAGGTGGTTCTGATACAGGCATGTGTGTATGGCCTAAAATTTGAGAAAAACTGAGCTCAAAGGTGTCAACCTACAAGTGAACCTCATAAAACCAAAGCTTACATTTTTGCCTGAATGCCAAGTGAACTCACTTTGATATGTCAATGAATTTCACGTCTGGGTGTGAGTGACTGTGTACAATCTCCAAAAACCTAGTTACAAGATTTCAGGAAAGAATATCTTGTCAATATTCTTTCTGGTTTCTTTAGCTTTCTACATTTTCATTATTTTCTACTATTTACACTTTTCTATGTTTCCCCAAAGTTTCCAATATTAAAACTGTGTGACTTTTATAACTAGGAAAAGGATTTTCAGACTAAATAAAAGACCTTATAAAGGTTCACATACTTCCTCTGTGGTATCTTTTTGGCTCTGAATTCCCTTTTTCATGAAGGCATGTTCATCACTCTATGGTCCACCTTTCTTGGCATTTCACTTAAACTCTAGTAAAGTACTTTTTTCCCATGAAATGATGGTTGGTAACATTTGATAGAATCTTCAGAAAGATAGACCAGTATGTCTTCCAATGGAGCCTCACAGGCAATGGGATTTGCTTAAAAGCATCTAGGAGCAAGAATTATATTTAGCTAACACTGGGCCCAGAAACTTAGATTCAGGAGCTACAAAATCACTAAAGGCCAGGTACGTATGTATTAAATCATGGCACGAAACAGAACAGTAGACTGGAGGTATAGCTCAGAGGTAGAGTGCTGATTTAGAACTGAATAATACTACTTTTCCTTGGAGAAGAGATTACCTGGGAAGTTAAATGACTACAAGTGAAAATTTTCTTGGTGAACACAAGAATCAGACCACAAGTAGTCAGATGGTAAGAATAGCTAGTGTAGCATGACAGGCCCATTTCCATGTTTACCCAAATTTCCAGGGCACATGGGCCAGAGGTCAAATTAGTACCACTCTGGCCCTTCCTGTGGAGCTGCAGCAATGATTATTTTCTGCACTCCATGTAGACAATCTTGCTGTAGAGATGTCGTTCATTTTAGAACAAACAATTGGGCAGGTGACTCTTATTTAAGGAATCCTTCCCTGACCAGGCCTCCTCATTTTGCCACATGCACTAGAGGACAGAGAAAGAATGTACGGGCTGTCAGTGGCAGACACAAGTTCAGTTAGGGAGTGGGGTCTGCCAAAATCTGATAAAATGGCAAAGCCTACTTCCAGAGGCCAAAAGCTGCTGGTAAAGTGACCAAAATCAGATAGCAGAACCAAAAGAAAGTACATGATAAATCAGAAGACAAGAAGTCCCTGGTAGATCAGAAACCAAAGCCAGGCTTGTAGATAGCCCATTAAGACTAATTCTCATGGAGAAGCTGTCCTTATGATGTTAACCATTTGCAGAGAACACAGCCTCTCCATCTGCAGGCTGGCCTTTGTCTCATGGGACTCTAAAGGCTTCTAAGTATTTCAAAGGACAGCATGGTTAGAAACCATGTGTTAGGTATCTTTTCCACTTGGCTAACTTCATCTATTTTATGTTGAAGTTTTTATTCAGAGGATGACTTTCATCTGACCTTATTCATAAAATCTGATATCTAGTTCTTGGCTCTTATGGAGGTTACATATGTGCCCATCTACCTGTCAGACAGGGAGTTTCCAGGGCCCCATTTGTCCATGTAATACCACTAGCCCCTAATAAAGCTTTTCATAGAAAATTAAAATTCTCCAAACCTTTCTGACTGAGCAAATGATATATTTTCTAGGGACAAAAGTAACATAGGAATATCTTAAGTTTATCCTGTCTTGACCCAGATTCTATTGTACTTTTAAAGTTGATGGCTACTAGTTTATGTGCTGTAGCTCCCCAGGAGGAATAACTTTTTCTTTCATTTTAATTATTAACAAGCTTGCTTCACATGTCAATCCCATCGACCTCTCCAGACCCTCCTCCTCTGCACCCCACCAACCCACCTAAACTCCCACCTAACTCCCCTGTGCACCCCAGGGAGGTTGAGGCCCTCCATGGGGATCTTCAAAGTCTGTCACATCATCCTAGGCAGGATCTAGGCCCTCCTCCATGTATCCAGGCTGAGAAAGCATCCCTCCATGTGGAATGGGCTCCCAAAGTCCATTCTTGCACCAGGGATAAATACTGATCTACTACCCAAGGCCCAATAGATTGCTGAGGCCTCCTTGTTACAATAAATCTTTCTACCAAAGCCGCCTGAGCCCCACTGCCACGTGTGAGCTTTAAGCCAGCTGCCTGCCCAAGTTAGGCCCAAATGAATACACAGAAATTTGTATTAGGTTCAAAGCTGCTTGGCCAATGACTAGGATTCCTTATCTGTTAGCTCAGTCTTAATTATCATAAATCTATATTTGTTATAAGACTTATATTATCAGATGCCTTATTGGTGTCCCTCCTTGTCGGTAGATCAAATCGTGCTGTTGGTTCAGGAGCGGAGGGGAAAGGAGGGCCCTTCATGTTTCTCCTTCACTTAAATATGAGTCTCCTTGCTATTTCACTTCCTGCCCTGATCAGCACTTCTGTACTACAATTCCCAGAATCCACTTTGACTCCTAGTCCTGTCTAACTGCGACTCTCATTGGCCATACAGTATTTTATTTAACAATCAATAAGATAAACATACACAATACATTGCCCATCACCTCCTCACTGACATCCACATTCAGGGGGTCTGGATCAGTTCCATGCTGGCCTCTCAGCCATCCGTCTGGAGTCCATAAGCTTCTCCTGTTCAGGTCAGCTGTTTCTGTGGGTTTTATCAGCCCAGTCTTGACCCCTTTGCTCATCACTCATCTCTCTCTGCAACTGGATTCCAGGGGTTCAGTTCAGTGTTTAGCTGTGGGTGTCTGCCACTGCTTCAATCAGCTGCTGGATGAAGTCCCTAGGGTGGCATATAAGTTAGTCATCAATCTCATTATCAGAGAAGGGCATTTAAGGTAGCCTCTCCACTATTGCTTAGATTGCCAGATGGTGTCATCATTGTAGACCACTGGAAATGTCCCCAGTGCCAGATTTCTCTTTAAACCTATAATGGCTCCCTCTATTATGATATCTCTTATTTTACTCTCCTCTATTCTTCCCCCGACACAACCTTCCTGCTCCCCCATGTCCTCCTCTCTCCCCTCTCTTCCTCCCAGCTCCCTCTCCCCTCCCCATGCTGCCAATTTGCTCATAAGATCCTGCAGGAAAAAGAAAAAAAATTTTAGGTTGGAATTCTTTTCTCCTTTTTTAAAAGGGGGATAGGAAATGGGGATTAGGTACCCCTGGGCTCTGGGGAAGAGACATGCAGGAAACCCCAGCAGGCAGGCGCTGGGGGATGTATAGAAGAGTCCTGGAGTCTCCCATAATCCTTTGCAGGAAATAGCAATGCTGGCAGATAAGGAGGTGGAGTGAGGCAGGGCACTTGGGAAGAGGGGACAGTGTGCCAACCAGCTTGAGGCTCACTCTAACATGCAAAGTCCAGTTGCCCCATAACTAGGTTGCTTTTGAAGAGCAACATACGAATAAATACAGACACAGCTACAGGCACACATGCAGAGAAAGCTCTGCATTACCGAGAGTGGAGATCTAGTCCTAGTAGGCACCAAGACACGAGTCAACCACATCTCTGCCACCAAGTGATTCTCTGAAACACTCCAGGTGGTGGGACCAGGCAGGTGAGTCTTCCTTGGGAAGACTGCTTGGTCTCCAAGGCGCTGCCCACCAGTACTCAAGCCACTTTTGAGTCAAATCCATGCGAGCTGGGGGTGCCTGTGCTGTGAACTTGCTTGTGTGCAGCTGTGCATGCTGGCACAAGACTGCCCAGCTAGAGTCCAGTCTCTCCCCTCCAGGGCTCTGGCATGTGTGGGTGCAGACAGAGGAGGGATGAAGGGGCCCACAGAGAAATCCTCTCCCCCACCCCACGGGCCCTAGGCTCCTGGAGTGGGGTGGGGCCTCCCTTACCTCTCTGACTCCATGGCAGAGTGGGCCCTTGATTCTGAGGTGGCCTGTTGGGGGGCCATGGGATGCCAGTCTGGAGCTGGGGAAGGGGGTGCTGGAGTCCACAAGGGCTGCTGGTGGTGAGGGCCTCCTGGTGGCGAGGCTGCAATCGGTCAGCTTTGTGTTGCAAAGCTGCCCGTGGCATGGGGGAAGTGTGGTGGAGGTGACATGACCGATGTGGCTATATCAGTGCCGGTGCTGCCAACACCATGGAAGCTTTCAGAGGCCTTGAGACTAGACAACATGTTGAGGGCATCAGGGAAGTTTGGGGGGGTGTGGCAGGGGTGTTGGCGGGAGTGCACATCGTCTGGTAGTGGTGGCTGTAGGGGATGTTGGTGTCCTGGAAACAGGCACTGAGGGCTTTCTTGAACTGCCAGTGGGCCGCCTGCAGCAGCTGCTTCGCCTGGTCAGCCACAAAGCCAGCCTTCAGCATGAACTGGTTGATCATCACCTGGTGCTTGAGCTAGTCCATGTTCACGGACATGGTGCCTCTGAGCTGCCTGCTCCGGCCTCCCTGCAAGCTGGCACCTTGCCTCACGTGTCCACCATTAGCGAGCCGGCCCTGGCTAATACCAGGAAGAAGAAATTTGTACCAGCTTCAGTCCATCCAGTTTACTTAGAGTGGTTTTTTGTTTTCTTGTTTTGTTTTGTTTTTTGTTTTATTTGTTTGTTTTTGTTTTTGTTTTTTTGGCAGGGAGCCTTGTTGCTTTAATTGCTGAGCCCAGATGTCACATTAAGGCCACTACATAATGACTGTCTTTTTTCTCTTTTTTAAAAAGTGTGTGACTAATAACATCACTGTCAAAATTAGGACATTTTAATTACCTCAAAAGAAAACTTTGTCTGGGCATCGTGGTGCATACTTTCCAGCACTCAAGAGGCAGCGAATGAGTACAGTGTGGCTATAGACCTTTGAGACGATGAGGAGGGAGGGAGAGAGGAAACAGGAGAAGAAAGGAGGAAGTGAGGGGAGGAAACAAACTTTATACCTTTAGTTGTTGCTTAACTCTCTAACTCATAATTTAAGAACCATTCCTGCTGGGAGTTGCAGCTCACTCATATCTTTAATCCCAGCACTCTGGAGCCAGAGACAGTTGGATCCCTCTAATTTTGAAGCTAGCCTGCTCTACAGAATGAGTTTCAGGATAGCCAGGGCTATCTGTAGAGACCCTGTCTCACATTGCAGCCACCGACCCATGAAAAGAAACCACTACTCTTTCCATCCCCAAAATGTATTTTTTACTACTGTGAGAAGACTCAGGAAACTCCCATCATCCCCAGGGAAGGAGTGAGATCAGCAGGTTTTGGAGACTGAGAAAGATTTGTAGATTCCCAGCTTTCTTAACAACATTTGAAAAAAAAAAAAAAAGAGAATAGCTACTCTATTATTCCTCTTATCCATTCATTTAAAAAGGCAAACAAGGCATCATCAGTAACAAAACATACCTTATATATTGGGCAGGGGCTGCTTAGGCAGTCCACTAAGGTACAGGGTGCTACCAATGGGTAAGTGGTGGCGACATGCAAGGCCTCCTTTCTTGCTTGTTGCATCCTGTAACAACCATGTGTCCACCTTGCCTACCAACTTCTGCAGGGAGTAGACTCCTGAGTCAGGGATGAAACAACTCTTTGCTGATAACATGTGGCAATGTTTCTCAGTATCAGTGACCCTGATGTCAGTTAGTTTGATACTGAGGAACTGATGCACAGAATGAGGGTTCCACAGATGGTTATATCATTGTTGAGTTCCAGGACTGTATCTTTGTCCACAATGGACATGAAAAGGGAGCAAAAAGCATAACACTGTAGTCCAGACTGGTAAGGAAAAGGATGAGTGCTGTTGGCCAGAGGCCTGTGCATAAGCCAGAGCTGAAGCACAAGTTTGTGGATCAGACAGGGTCACGTGGGCATGTGTGAGGCCTGGGAAGAATCACCTGTCTAAGGGGGTGGTAGCAGAGAGGACCTCCAAACCCATAATATGTTATCTGTTACAGCTGCTACGTTTGCCTTAACATAAACTTTTCAAGTAGATTCATGTTACATTATATATGATAACCACATTCCTTTTTATGTCTTAATAATATCCCATATTTTCAAGTAAATTCATATTACATTATATATGATAATCACATTCCTTTTCATGTCTTAATAATATCCCACTATATGGATTTCTTATGTAGGGTTTCTATTGCTGTGTAGAGACACCAAGACAGCAACTCGTATAAAGAAAACAATTAATTCGGGCTAGCTTACATTGGTTTAATCCATTATCATCATAGTGGGACATGGCGCTGTGCAGGCAGACATGGAGTTGGTGAAGTAGCTGAGAGTCGTATATCTTGCAGGCAACAGGAAGTGGTTTGTGACACTGGATATAGCTTGAGCATAGGAGACCTCAAATCCCACCCCCACAGTGACACACTTCCTATAACAAGGTTACACCTACTCCAACGCAAAGTCAACCCCCCTAATATTGCCACACCCTATAGGCTAATCATTCAAATACAGGAGTCTCTGGGGGAGAGCATACCTACTTAAAGAACCACATTCCATTCCATGGTCCCCATATGCTGGTAACCATACATAATGCAAAATGTATTTAGTCCAACTTCAAAAGTCCCCATAGTCTATCACAGTGTCAACCATATCTAAAAGTCCAAAGTTCAAAGTCTCTTCTCAGGCTCATGAAGTATCTTAACTGTAATCCCCTATAAAATCAAAATCCAAAAGGAGATCACACACTTTTAACATATAATTGCACAGGGTGTACATTACCATTCCAAAAGGGAAGAAATGGAGGATAGTGAGGAAATACTGGACTAAAGAAGACTGAAAAGCAGCTGGGAGAATGACAACCTCTTCTTCTCCATGTCTGATGTTAAATTTCTCTTCAGATGTCCAGCTCTTTTCAGCTTTGTTGACTGCAACACACTTCTTTCTCTTGGACTGGTTCCACTCCCTGTTAGCAGCTCTCCTCAGCAAGTCTCCCACAGCTCTGGCATCCCTAACATCTTGGGGTCTCCAAGGAAATCCATGTTTCACCTTGACAGCTTCACTAAGCCTCTATTCATGGATATCCCTGACACATGCTTGGCCTCAGCAGCTTTCCTTAGTCATGAACAGAGATTCCATAATCCCTTTCTTCTAACCATGACTGTAAGGACAGAATCATGTGGCTGAAGCTGCCAAATTCTGTTGCTTGCTGGGGCTGGAACATGGCCTTCTCATTTGATTACATCTTCACTAGCTTTCTGTTTTAAATGGTTACCTTCATTGCCTAAGCTTGGTTGTCCTGAAACTTGCTCTGCAAACCAGGCTGGCCTCAAACTTAGAGATCGATCTGCCTCTGCCTTGGTGTGCTGAGATTAAAGGCATGCACCACCACACCTAGCTCTGAGCTTTTCTTTAATTCCTTTTCACAAGTTGGAAGCTTAGCTGGGTGGGATCTTGCCCTGAGGTCACTGTCCCTTTCTTTCTTTCTTTCTTTCTTTCTTTCTTTCTTTCTTTCTTTCTTTCTTTCCTTCTTTCTTTCTTTCTTTCTCTACAGATTTTTTATTTGAATTAGAATCAATTGTTTTACATGTCAATCCAAGTTCCCTCTCCCTCCCCTCCTCCCCACCACCCCCCCAACTAAAACCCTACCTATCACATATCCTTTCTGCTCCCCAGGGAGGGTGAGGCCTTCCATAGAAGGTCATCAGAGTCTGTCATATCCTTTGGCATAGGGCCTAGGCCCACCCCTGTGTGTCTTGGCTCAGGGAGTATCCCTCTATGTGGAATGGCCTCCCAAAGTCCACACCTATGCTAGGGATACACTGCTCCATTTCTTAATCTGTTTATTTCCTTGAATGTATGACTTCGCTTTGTTTCACTTTCTGGTGTTCCTTTTCTCCTCAAATTGTATGTTTTGTGTGTTTTCTTTCTCACCTTGTTCCTTTTCAATATAAATCTTCATTTGAGCTAACTCTAATAACCACACAACAGAGTCCATTCATGGATGTTTTGTGATCTCCTGTACCAGTGGAGTTAATCCAAAACTCTTCACTTTAACCCTAGGCAGACTTTTCAGAAAAGGGCAAAAAGTAGCCATATTCTTTGCCAAAATAGCACAAGAAGAGTTTTTAGGCCACATACAACATTCTTCTCTTCTGAAACTTTTTGATGTATGTCCCCACTTCTCAAATCACCCTCAGCACCACTGTCTTACATGTTCCTACTAGGATGGTCTATTAAACCCCACTTAAAGTGTTGTGTTGATTTTCTAATCCAAAGTCCCAAAGTCCATATTTATCCAAACTAAGACGTAGTAAGGCCTAGCACAGCAATACCCTAGTCCCTGGTACCAACTTTTGTGTTGCTTAAGGTTTCTATTGCTGTGAAGAGACACCATGACCATGGTAACCCTTATAAAAGAAAACATTTAATTGGGGTAGCTTACTGTTTCAGAAGTTTAGTCTATTATCACCATGGTGGTTCATGGTTTGCAGGCAGACATGGTGCAGGAGGAGTTGAGAGTTCTACATCTTGATCTGCAGGCACCAGAAAGAGTCTCTGTGCCACACACTGAGCATAGTTTGAGCATAAGAGGCCTCAATGCCCACCCCCCCACAGTGACACACTTCCTCCTACAAAGCCAAACCTACTCCAATCCAAAGCCACACCTCCTAATAGTGCCATTTCCTTGGGGGGCTGCATAGTCTTTCAAACCTCCACAATGGCCATATTAGATTTGGTTTATTCACTCATCAGTTGATACACATTAGGATTGCTTCCACCTTCACACTGTTTTGAATAAACACAGTTTTGAATAAACATCCTTATAAGATTTATAAGAAATAAAATGCATGTAAGAGTTTTCCTGTAGATGTGCACATTCATTTCACATTGGTATAAAACTAGCCATGGAATTCCTGAGTCCTTTTGTATTTGGTGTTTTGAAATTGCCACATTGTTCAGCAAGTCAATAGCATTTTATAATCTTATCAGCACTGTATAAAGTTCCAATTTCTTCCAGTGTTTGGCAATGTGAGTTATTAAATGATATTCTTTTATTACAGTCTTCTCAGTGGGTGTGAAGTTCTATTTCATAGTGGGTTTGACTTGAATTTCTATGATGAAAAATTAAATTGTCTGGTCTTTTTATTATTATGAGTTCTATATGTATTGTAGACAATCTCTACACCAGATACATAATTTTAAAATCTTTCTCCTATATTCTGTGTTGTCATGTTGTTTGGATAGTATCCTATATAATCACAAACATGTTTAATTTTTATCAAGGCCAGTGGATTTGTTTTTGTTTTTGTAACCTTAACTAAGAATTCATTGCCAACTAGAGGGTCATGAAGATTTCCTGCTGTATTTTCTTCAGCGGTGTTATAATTGATATTTTATAATTTTTAAAAATTTTATTAGAAACAAGTTTCTTTTCCATGTCTGTTCCAGTTCCCTCTCCCTCACGTCCTCCCCTACCCCCATCCCAACTCCTTTCTGCTCCCCAGGGAGGGTGAGGCCTTCCGTGGGATCTTCAAAGTTTGTCATATCATTTGAAGCAGGGCCTAGACCTTCCCCCATCAGTATAGGCTGAGAGAGTATCCCTCTATGTGGAGAGGGCTCCTAAAGTGCATTCGTGTACTAGGGATAAATACTGATCCACTACCAGAGGCCCCATAAATTGCCCAGAACTCCAAAATAACATCCTTGTTCCGGGGGGCCAGATCAGTCCTAGCCATTCTGACAGGAGAAAGATGGTATTTCAGAGTTGTTTGATTTGCATTTCCCTGAAGGCTAAGGATGTTGAACACATTCTTATGTGTCTTTCAGCCATTTCAGATTCCTCTATTGAGAATTCCCTATTTACTTCTGAACTCCACTTTCCAATTAGATTATTTGTTGTTTTGGTAACAACTTCTTGAATTCTTTGTATATTTTGGAAATCAGCCCTCTGTCAGAAGTGGGGTTGGTGAATGTCTTTTCCCATTCTATGCGCTGCTGTTTTGTCTTGTTGACTGTGTCCTTTCCTTACAAAAGCTTCTCAGTTTCAAGAGGTCCCATTTATTAATTGTCAATCTCAGTGTCTGTACTACTGGTGTTATGCTCACGAAGTGGTCTCCTGTACCAATTCGTTTAAGGTTCCAGCTACTTTCTCTTCTGTAAAGTTCAGTGTGGCTGGATTTATGGTGACGTCTTTGATCCATTTGGACTTAAGTTTTATGCATGGCGATACATGAAGATCTATCTTCAGTCTTCTACATGTCTTTCACTTGTTTGATTAGGGTTACCTCAAGGTATTTTATATTGCTTGTGGTAATTGTAAAGGGTGATGTTTCTCTTATTCTTTCTCCGAATAATTATCGTCTATATATAGTAGGGCTACTGATGTTTTTGAGTTAATCTTATTTCCTACCACTTTGCTGAAGGTTTTTATCAGCTGTGCAAGTTCCCTGGTAGAGTTTTTCGGGTCACTATGTAAACTATCATATCATCTGCAAATAGTGAAAGTTTGATTTCTTCTTTGTTAATTTGTATCCCCTTGATCTCCTTTTGTTGACTAATTGCTCCAGCTAGAACATCAAGTACAATATTGAAGAGGTATGGAGAGAGTAGACAGCCTTATCTTGTCCCTGATTTTAGAGGAGTCATCTTGAGTTTCTGTCCTGACTGACCTGGAATTCACTATGTAGACCAGTTTGGCTTTATAGATTCAGTGATTCCCCTGCCTCTCCTTTCAGAGAACTAGGATTTATAGGTACACACCACACACAGCAACTTCAAAGAGTTTATAGCTTTAGCTTCACTGTTTTAGTCTTTGGTTCATCTTGAGTTAGAGCATGTGAATTAAGTACCCACCTTCTCATTTTTTGTCATGTTGACATGTAGTTGACCTAGCACAATTCTTTAGAAAGACTATTCTCTCATAACTAAATGACCTTAGAATTCTCATCCAAAAAGCAGTTTGCCATAGACACTGCATAGGCTTATTAATGTACCCTTACCCTTTTCCATGGACCTATATATTTACTTTTAATACCAGTACTATACATTTTAAATATTAATGCTGCTCTATAATAAATTTAGAAGTTTGGAAATATGAGTCCTTCAACTTTGTTCTTTTTAATAGTGTTTTGGCTATTGTGACTATTGCAATACAACTCAAATTTTAGAGATAGTTTGTTAATTTCTAAAGGAAAACAGTTATATTCTTACAGGAATTGTGTTGAACATAGAGATCAGTTAGCATACCTTGGCTACCATAATAGTATTGATTCTATTTGTCAAAGGCATAAGATTCTTTCCTATTTATTTAGATTCTCTTTAATTTCTTTCGATATTGTTTAATGATTTTACAATGAATTTTACATTTTTGTTACATTTATCCCTAAGAATTTTTCTTTTGTTGGTATTTCGAGTGAAATTATTTCCTTAAGTTCATATCTGTTTCTGTTCAAGTGTAGAAAAGCACAATTGATTTTTGTATATTGATCTTGCATCCTACAAGCTAGCTGGACTTATTTATTAGCTATGTACTTCCTTAGTGAATTCTCTGGGATTTTTGTATCAAAGATGTTGTCTGTAAAAGTGATAATTTTACCCTTTTCTCTTTCAAGGTAAATGCTATTGTTTTTCTTTCTTATCTACCACCCCTGGCTAAAAAATTTAGTATGGTGTTGCTTAGCTAGGGAGGGCTTTCTTATCTTGTTTCTTGTTTTGTTCTGTTTCTTTTTTCCCACAAAATAGAATATTAGTTACTGGCTTTAACAGACACCTTTTATCAGATCGTAGAAGGTCTGCTCTCTTTCTAGTTTGTAGAGTGTTTTGTATTCATGAAAGGGTGTAGCATTTTTGTCAAATGCAGTTTCTGTGTTTATTGAGATGATAATGCATTTTTGTTATTAATAAGACATTTATTGTCTGAATTGTTTTCTCCTTTTTTAAAAATGTATAACTGTTTTTTAAATTTTATTTAATTTAGAAACAACCTTGGCCCGGGCAACGAGGGAAGAGGGTGTGGCCGTGGCGCTGGAGACTGAGGCAAAGGAAGACTTGGCGTGGACAGCTGAGATGTTGGGAGTGGCGGCCGGAATGACCAACAGCAACATGGCCAAAGCCTTGGCCAGAGCTACGTGTGAGGGCTGCAAGGGGGCTTCGCACCAGCCGAGAAGATTGTGAACAGTAATGGCGAGCTGTACCATGAGCAGTACTTCGTGTTGTGCTCAGTGCTCCCAGCAGTTCCCAGAAGGACTCTTCTATGAGTTTGAGGGAAGGGAGTACTGTCAGCAGTATTTCCAAATGCTCTTTGCTCCCTGCTGCCACCAATGTGGTGCATTCGTCATTGGTCGGGTTAGTAAAGCCATGAACAACAGCTGGAATCCTGAGTGCTTTAGATGTGACCTCTGCCAGGAAGTGCTGTCAGACATAGCGTTTATCAAGAACGCTTGCAGACACCTGTGTCGTCCATGTCATAATCGAGAAAAGGCCAGAGGCATTGGAAAATACATCTGCCAGAAAAGCCATGCTATCATTGATGAACAACTTCTGATCTTCAAGAATGTCCCTTATCACCCTGACCACTTCAACTGTGCCAACTGCGGGAAGGAGCTTACTGCTGATGCCCGGGAGCTGAAAGGGGAGCTCTACTATCTGCCATGACATGATAAGATGCGGGTCCCTATCTGTGGTGCCTGTCGGAGGCCTATTGAAGGGCAAGTAGTGAATGCCATGGGCAAGTAATGGCACATGGAGCATTTTGTTTGTGTCAAATGTGAAAAGCCATTTCTTGGACATCGACATTACAAGAGGAAGTGCTTGGCCTATTGTGAAACTCACTATAATCAGCTATTTGGTGATGTTTGTTGCCACTGCAACCGTTTCATGGAAGGTGATGTGGTCTCTGCCCTCAACAAGGCCTGATGTGTGAGCTGCTTTGCCTATTCCACATGCAATACCAAATTAACACTCAAGAATGAATTTGTTGAGTTTGACATGAAGCCAGTCTGCAAGAAGTGCTATGAGAAATTTCCATTGGAGCTGAAGAATAGATTTAAGAAACTAACTGAGACCTTAGGAAGGAAATAAGCTCTGGTTTGGGTTTTGCTTTGGTCTCACTTCTAGCCAATATGACTTCATTTGATCCACTCTAAAGATGTATCAAAGCATTAGAGAGAATGGTTTTCTTCATTTCTCTTTGCTGATTTAAAAAGAAAAAAATGTTTATTCCTATGTAAAACACAGATGAAATCAGGACTTTAGCCTTAGCAGTCTGTGGATATTAAAAGCTATATAGCAAAAAAGAGAGAGAAGGGGGGAGAAAAGCAAAAAATATGTTAAGGATAATTTTAATTATTCCTGTCCTCTAAAATATAAATTTACCTCTTCAAAATTAAGCACCCTGCCCTACAGACCAATGCTGGGTCCATGTGGAAAGAGAAATCACTCCCACAAATTGTTCTCTAACGTCCACAGGTCACCTCAGACCTAGGCCAGCCATGGCAGCATATTGAAAACCTTGTTTCAAAGAAAGAAAAGTGGCTGTGTATGTCCTATGCCTGTGTGCTAGTATCTATGCTACATGCATAACCTTACTTGCCTTGCCTTAGAAAACTGCATCCCCTAATCAGGAATGCTAGATGTTTATATAATACCAAACAAAAATGAGTATTTTGAGCTTTATAGTCAGCTTTTACATGACTTAGATTTTAAAAGACACTAGACTCTGCTTTCTTTTATATCACAAGAAAGTAATCTCTCACTTATATACTGGAGAAGGATATAAGGAAGATATGTAAACTGTCAAAATATTTCCTATACAGTGTTTGTGTGTTTATCCAGTTAGTGCTGTAACAGGAACATGCATATTACTAAGAAGCAAACACTTTTCAGAATGACTTGAATTTTTGTTAAATCACTATGCTTAGTATTCTACTTTCTTCTTATTATTAACTTCTTCCTTCATATAGTTACTTCATTAGTTTGCTGTAGCTACTAGGATGTCTTTTACATTCTTTAGAAAAATAAAAAAACTGTACTAGTTAACCTTTATAATACTGCACACTCTGTGATCTTAGAAAAAATGAAGCATTTAAAAATATATTACACAATTATGCTTTTAAGCTTAATGTAAAATATACAGTATTCAAATAGGACATGAGATGAAATATTATCCAGCTTGGAATGTATCACTTTCAAAAGTGGGTGTGAGCCAGGGATGGCAGCACTTGTCTTTAATCCCTGCACTCAGGATGCAGAGGCAGACAGATCTCTGAGAGTCCTAGGCTGCATATTGAAACCTTGTTCAATATGGCTGTGCGGCTGTGTGCATCATATTAACCTGTGTGCTAATATCTGTGCTTCATACGTAATGTAACTTGCCTTGCCTTAGAAAACTGTATCGCCTAATCAGCAATCCCAGATGTTTCATGTAACACCAAATAAAAATTCTTTGACAGAGGATAAAAAAGAAACAACCTTATTTTTTCTCTCCATTTTTTAATTTAAATTAGAAACATGATTGTTTAACATGTCAATCCCAGTTTTTTCTACCTCCCTTCCTTCCCTGTCCCCCAACTAACACCCTAGAAATAACGTTATTTTACATATCAGTCCCAGTACCCTCTGCCTCCCATCCTACCATGATCCCCACTGATTCCCCCCATCCTAACCCCAAGTACTCCCCAGCGAACGTGAGGCCTTCCATGAGGGATCTTCAAACTCTGTCATATCTTTTGGAGTAGGGCCTAGCCCCTCCCCCATGTATCTGGGGTGAGAAAGTATCCCTCCATGGAGAATGGGCTCCCACGTCCATTTATGCACAAGGGATAAATACTGATTCCACTGCCAGAGGTCCCATAGTCTTCCCAGGCCTCCTAACTGACATCCACATTCAGAGAACTTGGTTGGGTACAATGCAGGTTCTCCAGCTTTATGACTGGCGTCTGTGTGCTCTCACTTGGTCATGTCAGCTGTTTCTGTGGGTGTCTCCAGCACGGTCTTTACACTTTTGTTTATTCCTCCTCCCTCGATACAACTGGATTCCAGAGTTCAGCTTAGTGTTTAGGTGTGGGTGTCTGTGTCTGCTTCTGCTTCCATCTGCTACTGGATGGAGACTATAGATGGCATTTAAGGTAGTCATCAGTCTCATTACAGAGAAAAGGCATTTAAGGTAGCCTCTCCACTATTGCTTAGATTCTTATTTGGAGTCATCCTTGTGGATCCCTGGACATTTCCAGAGTGCCAGAATTCTCTTTAAACCTATCATGGCTCCCTCTATTAAGATATCTCTTTTCTTGCTCTCCTTTATTCTTCCCCCAACTAAGTCTTCCTCATCCCTTGTGTCCTCCTCCCACCTCCTCTTTTCCCATTCTCTGTTTTATACCTCCCCACACCCTGCTCCTAATTTGCTTAGGAAATCTTGTCCCTTTCCCCTTCTCTGGGGGACCATATAAGCCTCTGGTAGGGTCCTCCTTGTTTCCTAGTCTCTCTGGAGGTGTGGATTGTAGGCTGGTAATCCTTTGCTCTATGTCTAAAATCCATATATGAGTGAGTATATACCATGCTTGTCTTTCTCTGACTGGGTTATCTTACTCAGGCTGGTTTGTCCCAGTTCCATCCATTTGCCTGTGAATTTCAAGATTCCTTTTTTTTTCCCACTGAGTAGTACTCCATTGTGTAAACATACCACATTTCATTATCCATTCTTCAGTTGAGGGGCATCTAGGTTGCTTCCATGTTCTGGCTATTACAAATAATGCTGCCATGAACATGGTTGAACAGATTTCCTTCTGTGAATGTGCATCCTTTAGCTATATGAACAAGAGTGGAATTGCTGGATTTTGAGATAGACTGATTCCCATTTTCCTGAGAAACCTCCATACTGATTTACAAAGTGGCTCTACAAGTTTTCACTCCCACAAGCAATGGAGGAGTGTTCCCCTTTCTCCACATCCTCTCCAGAATAAACTATCATTGGTGTTTTTTATTTTAGCCACTCTGGCTGTTGTAAGATGTTATCTCAGAGTTGTTTTGATTTGCATTTCCCTCATGGCTAAGGATGTTGAACACATTCTTATGTGTCTTTCAGCCATTTTTGATTCCTCTATTGAGAATTCTCTATTTACTTCTTTACCCCACTTTCCAATTGGATTATTGGTTGTGTTGGTAACAATTTCTTGAGTTCTTTGTATATTTTGGAAATCAGCCCTCTGTCAGATGTGGGGTTGGTGAATATCTTTTCCCATTCTGTGGGCTTCCATTTTGTCTTGGTGACTGTGTCCTTTGCCTTACAGAAGCTTCTCAGTTTCAGGAGGTCCTATTTATTAAATGTGGATCTCAGTGTCAGTGGTACTGCAGACTTCTGGCAGGTCTTACTTTCGATGCATCCTTATCTTTATTGAACTAGCATGCAACTTATTCTGGTGGGATGGTGCTCCATCCCAGGGAACAGCTTCAGCTGGGACATTCCTGTAATTCAAGTGAACTGAAATTTAACACATTTTATTCGACAATTCAGTCTTTTATAAACAATATATATGATTTTGAATATTATTTTACATTAAACAAATTGGGTTATTTTTACTTACTTCAGGCTTAATATTGACAACATATACAGTATATAGTGTGATGGGATATAAAAATTGGTCTCTCCCTGTACTGAGCAAGACTGACCAATAATTTGTTATCTTAATTTTCTTTATCAGTTTATAGTAAATTAGTAATTCTAACATAAGTTTAGGATTTTATAGTTTTCCATTTTAAGTCTGAGCTGAAAAAATATAATTCTTAACTTAAGATCCTTTAGTATCAGCCAGGCGTTGGTGGCACACGCCTTTAATCCCAGCACTCAGGAGGCAGTGGCAGAAGGATCTATGTGAGTTCGAGGCCAGCCTGGTCTCCAGAGCGAGTGACAGGATAGGCTCCAAAGCCACACAGAGAAACCCTGTCTCGAAACCCCCCGCCCAAAAAAAGATCCTTTAGTAACAAAAGAAACTTAAATCATAAATATAGTTTGTAGAGAGACTGGAGACCTCATTTTATTGATCCTTTTATAATGTACTTTTACAAAATGCCAGGTTTTATATGACTCCGTTTCAAAACAAACCATCATGGAAGCCTGGTGTTGCCTCCTTACTCTAGTAAAAGGTAGATACAATGGTAAGCAGAGGGCTCAGTGAGTACTGTCTAAATTAATTCATATCATGTGGTTGGTCACCTTAACCACAATGGTGATGAAGTCATGTAGCATGTCCTTTCTTTAACCTTAGTAAAGATGATGTCTGAGTCTCATGGCTGCCATATTGCAGCAAGCCACATGGTTGTTGCATAATCCATGATGAGTGTAAGTCATGTGCCAAGATGATGGTAAGCTAAATGGCACAACAAGGTGAGCCCATCTGGCACATACTCTTTTCCTGAACAATAGTTGATTCCAAGTTACATATTGGTATGTTGTTATAACAAATTTAAAGTACCTATACATAGATTTTAAAAACCATACTCAATGAATTTACAAAATTTAAAGTTCCAAAAAAGCTTTAAAGAGATTAACAAGGTTGGGTTGTGGTGGTGGTAGTGGAGGCAGCTCATGCCTTTAATCCCAGCAGGCAGAAGCAGGCTGATCTCTATGACTTGGAGCCCAGCCTGGTCCACAGAGTGAGTTCCAAGACAGGCTGCAAACTACACAGAGAACCCCTGTCTCCAATCACCAAAAAAATAGATATTAAACAAAAGCAGGGAAAGGGAGGGGATTATTTGAGTTAAACAAATCATGGAGTATATGATAAGCAACAGCGATCCCTGTTGGGAATAGTTTACTTTTTAGATGTTTTTAAGCACATAGTGTCTTTTCCTGTTTTGCTCTTCTCTGTTTTGCTCTCCTTTTCCCAGTCACAGCTTAAGGTGGACAGCATGACCTAGGACAGAGACTTTGGAGGAAACTTTTGAACAAATATGCCTGGCTCTGGAGCACATGGGCCAAATACCTACTCCAGACCGCCTTCTCAGTAGAGTAGAACAGCATGAAAAAAAATTTTGAATATTATCCATACCTAAAAGACATTTTAATCTCTGTAAGACTGAACCCACTAATATACATACCCAGTTGGTTGGTGTGTGTCTGCAGATGAGAGCAGATAACCTGAAATTCTTTTACCCCTTAGCTGTTAAAGATGAGGCAGTAATTTCCATGTTTGGAAAGGTAGAAACACAGGAAGGCCTAATACATTGCAAAGGACTCGTACAAAGACTTAAGATCACCAGGCATTGGTGGTGCATGCCTTTAATCCCAACACTCAGGAGGTAGAGACAGGAGGATCACTGGGAGTTCAAGGTCAGCCAGGTCTTCAGAGCGAGTGCCAGGATAGTTTCCAAAGCTACACAGAGAAACCCTGTCTCGAAAAACCAAAAAAAAAAAAAAAAAAGACTTAAGTTCACAGGCCCAGCAGAAAAGGTGCACAATCTGGCTCTAAATGTGGTGCTAAACCAGAGCCTTGAGAAAGAGTTAAAGGAGCTAGGAGTTTTATGTGGGAGAGCGCCTCACGCCCTCATTCCATCTTACTGATTATTTCTAATTCTGGTAACTTTGGGAATATTCTCTACTTTTCTCAGTAAATTTTCTTTCTTACTCTAACCAAGAGCTTATTTGTTTTCTGGTGATTTGAATGGGAATGGTCCATATAGGCTCATCTGTTCAAATGCTTGCTCCCTAGTGAGTGGAGCTAACTGAAAGGATTAGAAGGTTGTGGCCTTGTTCAATAGCCAATGCAAAGACAAGAGGATAGAAATGTAAGTTCTCAGGCCTATGCCTGTCTACCTAGCATCATTGTTCCCATCATTATGGAAATGGAATAATTAATTTTATGTACTGTTTTTCTATTCCATATTTTATTAATTTCCACTCACCTATCCACTATTTTATGCTTTTTTTCTTGTTTTGGGTTTACTTCTTTTTACCCCAGTGTCTTAAGAAAAAGGTCAGAATATTGAGCTGATATCTTTAAAAAAAGACTAAGTTGTGTGTGTGTGTGTGTGTGTGTGTGTGTGTGTGTGTGTGTGTGGTACGTATGTATGTTTGTGTGTTTGTATGTGTACTCGGGTGCTTGAAGAACCCAGAAGAGGGCAACATATCCTGTGGTGATTTATTATGATTTATTAAAGCTTGCCTGAGTATTCAGAAAGAAAATTCAGCCTTAAGCTATAGAAGTCAGGCAGTGGTGATATACAACTGTAATCCCAGCAGCCAGAAGCTAGGAGATGGTGGTACACATCTTTAATCCTAGGACTAAAGACTAAGAGGGAGACAGATCTCTGTAGATCCACTACCACCAGGATCTACACAACATCTATCCAGTCCTAAATAGAAACATCTGGCATAAAGATGATCTCAGCACCTGGGTACACATGCCTTTAATGCAACACAAGTGGAGTATAAAGAGTGGAGCAGGGTCTTCCATAGTCAGTATCAGGATTTCAGTCTCCAGCCACATTGAGGATAGAATGACACCGAAGTCTCAGGATTCTCCAGCCATGATGAGGACAGGTTACAGCCTGAATTTTGGTGGAGCCAGGATCACCTTTCATTCTGAGGTATTGTGAGAGCTAGTAAGCAGCTGCTTTGCTTTTCTGATCTTCAATTGAAGCTTGAATCCCAATATCAGTCTCTGGGTCTTTTGCTTGTCATGTTACAATATCCCTGGAAGCTGGAGAGCAGATGCTTGTAACAACTGGATGTCGCTTGGGGAAACAAAACTAGGATTCTTTGCAAGAACAACAAGGACTTGTAACTGTTGTGCCAACTCTCCAGCCCCCTTATCCTATATAATTTTTCAGCAGGCACTCAAAGTTTCAAAATTTCTGTAAGGACTAATTTAGTATTATTTTATAGATATTCATATATTTTTTTTCATTTGTGATTTTATTTCCAATGTTTTTTCTCTGTAGCTGAACTTTCAGTTCTCTCCTTTTGGTTATCCCAGTGGCTGGGATTGTATGCCTTTTCCACCACGTGTAGTGTTTTCAATGGATTTTTAAAATTCTCTTTTGTATTTCTTCTCTTACACATTTTTATACTAGTTAATTTCCACAGATTTTTATTTTCCTAAATTTCCTTATTATTGACTGCTAACTTCATTGCTTTGTGGTTAAAGAGCATACCTAACTCTACAATTCTCTTTTTCTTCTTGCCAGTGTATGATCTAACAGAGAATGTACAATATGCTCTTGAGAAGAAAGTCTATCTGCTGTCTTGGGTGGACTGTTGTGGAGGTGTAATCCTAGGACTATTTGGTTGTTAGTCTTGTTCAAGTCTTGTATCAGATTGTTAACATCTGTCTAGTGTTCTGACCTTTACCGAAAGTACTTATTGAAATCTCGGATTAGTATGTTTGAGTTGTCTATTGTATTTCTGTGACATTTTGCTTCATGTATTTTGTTTTGTGTTCTTAAATGATTACATGTTTGTGATTGTGATAGCTTCCTGATGATTCAACCCCTTGATCATTAGAAAGCATTCTTTAAGCATTCTTTATCCTGTAAAGTTTTTGTTTTACACTGCATTTTGTCTGATACTTACATTGCCACTCTACTTTCCTAGGGTTGCAATTGATACCTTTTCCCATTTTTTTGAATCTTTAAGTTGAGCTGCATAACTGTAAGACACAATTAGTAGATTTAATTATGTTTAGCAGATTAATGTATAATTCTTACCTCCTCAGGGTGAATGGAAATAAACTCCTTTACACATTCAGAAGTGGCCCAGTCCTGAAGGCAATGGAGAAAGGGAGGATGGAAAGAGACCTGTCTTCTTTTTAACTTTTTATTTTACACACCAACCACTGTATAACCTTCCTCCTCTCCTCCCATTCTCTCCCATACTTCCTTTCACTGCCCCTTCCACTCCTGAGAAAGGGTAAGGCTTCCCATGAAGAGTTAACAAAGCCTGGCTTATCAAGTTGAGGTAGGACCAAGCTCTTCCCTCCAACATCAATGCTGAGCAAAGTGTCCCACCATAGAGAATGGGTTTCAAAAATCAGTTCATGCACCAGTGACAGATTCTGGTTCCAATGAGAGGGGTCCCACAAACAGACCAAGTTAAACAACTGTCACCCACATGCAGAGAGGGCCTAGTTTGGTCACATTCAGGCTTCTCAGCAATGGGTCTAGAATCCATGAGCTAACAAGCCTGGGTCAGCTTTCTCTGGGAGTTTCCCTATCATGATCTTGAATCCCTTAGGTCATATGATCCCTTCTCCCTCTCTTCAACTGGACCTCCTAAGCCCAGTGCTTGGCTGTGCATCTTTGCATCTGCTTCATCAGATAATGGATGAAGGCTCTGTGATGACAGTTTGGGTGGTCATCATTACAGGGGAAGGCCAGTCCAGGCACCCTGGGTGTCTTAACTGGGGTCACT